>NC_137673.1:12022580-12032580 GCF_963422515.1 Blennius ocellaris | reverse complement strand
AAAAAAAATTTGTACTTTTATTTTGAAAAAACGGCGTCGGAACCAGCTAACTAGCTAGTGATTTGTGACCGCAGCACCCCCATTAGGCCACCTACCAAATTTCAGCTCAATCGAACAATATTTACTAGCATGCTAACGGGCATGCTATGCCGCAAGCTAGCGGATACACCTGAAAATCTCAGTGTGGTACTCCCCAGGATGCCCCGATCCCGAATCTGGTCTTACTTCAATTCTAGTGTGAATGACGCTGCACTTATGGAACAATAAAGGTTTTTCAAAAACTTCCACCGACATGAATTATATGGCCTCAGGCCAGGCCTCCTACGGAGGTCAGTGTGTGACATGAGAGTGACCTGGTGGAGTGCCGGGCCTAGGAGGCCCGGCCTTTGTCGGCGTGAACGAAGGTGTGAATGATGCAGCTATAAAGCTTTTTCAAAAACTTCCACCGACTTCCATCGTACAAAGGTCAGTGTGGGACGATGGAGTGACCTGGTGGAGTGCCGGGCCTAGGAGGCCCGGCCTTTGTCGGCGTGAACAAAGGTGTGAATGATGCAGCAATGAAGGTTTTTCACAAACTTCCACCGACATGAATTACATGTCTCAGGCCAAGCCTCCAACAAAGGTCAGTGTGGGACATGAGACTGACCTGGTGGAGTGCCGGGCCTAGGAGGCCCGGCCTTTGTCGGCGGTGTGCGAAGGTGTGAATGATGCAGCAGTGAAGGTTTTTCACAAACTTCCACCGACATGAATTACATGTCTCAGGCCAGACCTCGTACAGGTTTTGCATGTCCTCATGACAGGAGAACATGAGACATGAGAGTGAGGTCAGGTCACATGAGAGTAACCTGACCTGAGAATGACTGGTGAGGTCACTCTCAGGTCAAACTGCAGGATATGACAGGCTGTCAATCACACAGCAGTGATGAGCCTGAAGCTACAGGAAGCTGCCCATATATGGAGTGATGCACTGACCAATCACAGTGGAGAATTTCACAGCTGCGCCGAGCGCGGACACTCTGACGTCAGAGTGAGGCAGAGAGGATTATATTAGAAGATTTTGCGAACAACTGCTCTTAATCTATACTTATCGGGGGAGTATGTGGATAAAAATACCATACTTTTGTAGGAATTTTTGTCGTCTTTAATACTGTCTGGGTTTGGAAGCAGTCAGAGGTAAACTTTGGACACCAGGGGGCGCTGTTTGGCAGGAACGGCAGATTTGGCTCCATCCGCTATAGTGTTAAGATTTCGGACGAGAAAAATGTTACTGTGTCGCTTTAACTCGTCATTCTGGGGACTTGTTTTGGAATTTTCCCCACATATGTTACATCCTCTTGTTCGGCAGGGTCTCGTGGGCGTGGCGATGCCCTCGGTTTGTGGCTGAGAGTCACGGTTTGCAAACAGTTAAGAGTAGTTCGGGGAGTTTAAAATCGTGGATTTTGGGGGAGAATTTTATGTTTCCCCATGTTAATGGATGACAGGAGCCAAAAAGGCGATTAGGGGGTGGGGAGATTGGACGGCTAATAAAAATTAAACTGGACTAGGTAAGAAAATTTCCCTCTAGAGTTCAGTAGTAAACAATCTCCTCTATTTTTGTATATCTCAATTTAACCGATGCGATCTTCGCCCTATGAGGAGTTAAATTTTCCGTTTCTGCCTTTTTTTCCCTTTTTTGGGCGAACACCTTACTTTGAAAGGGAAATAGCGGCCTTCCTGTTGGAGCTAGGTCAAAAGTTAGAGCGCGTGAGTCGTAGGGCTCGAGTAGACGAAGAAGTTTTGTATTCGCGACATTTCTCTACGACATTCCTACGGACCGTGGCGGGCGATTGCAATTTTCTAGGTGGCGCTAGAGAGCCATTTTTGGATTTTTTGGGAATTTTTTGACGTGAGATTGTGGAGTGCCACACTTTTGACGAGTCTCCCAAATTTGGTGAGTTTTTGAGCGTGTTTAGGGGGTTCGGAGGGCCCGCACTTTTGGCGACGACGAAATCCAAAAGAGACCTGCCGTTGGCTGGGCCTAGGGCCCACCCGTTGGCGAGGTCCCTAATAATAAACATTCGAAAAACAATATATAATTTCGCCACCAGGTAGTGGCCGACGCCCCCTTCGGGGGCGTCGGCCACTCTGGGAGGGTCAGGAGAGGGCCTGGATGAGTGCGGGCCCTCCTTCGGAGGGCCCGCACTTTTGGCGACGACGAAATCCAAAAGAGACCTGCCGTTGGCTGGGCTTGGGGCCCAGCCGTTGGCGAGGTCCCTAATAATAAGAAACATTCGAAATACAATATATAATTTCGCCACCAGGTAGTGGCCGCGCCCCCTTTGGGGGCGCGGCCACTCTGAGAGGGTCAGGAGAGTAACCGGATGAGTGCGGGCCCTCCTTCGGAGGGCCCGCACTTTTGGCGACGACGAAATCCAAAAGAGACCTGCCGTTGGCTGGGCCTAGGGCCCACCCGTTGGCGAGGTCCCTAAAAAGAAAAAACATTCGAAAAACAATTACAACTTCGCCACCAGGTAGTGGCCGCGCCCCCTTCGGGGGCGCGGCCACTCTGAGGGGGTCAGGAGAGTAACCGGATGAGTGCGGGCCCTCCTTCGGAGGGCCCGCACTTTTGGCGACGACGAAATCCAAAAGAGACCTGCCGTTGGCTGGGCCTAGGGCCCACCCGTTGGCGAGGTCCCTAATTAAAGCTGCAAGCAGCATTGGTCGGGACCTCGAGACTGCCCGTCGGGGGGGTGGCTATGAACGGTTCAAAATATTTGCTTAAATATTAAAAAAAAAAAAAAAAATTTTTTTATGACTTTTATTTTGAAAAAACCGCGTCAAAACCAGCTACTTAGCTAGTGATTTGTGATCGCAGCAACCCCATTAGGCTACCTACCAAATTTCGGCTCAATCAGACAATGTTTGCGACCATGCTAGCAGGCATGCTAAGCCGCAAGCTAGCCGAGCTGCCTGAACATGTCTGTTGGGTGCTCCCCAGATGGCCCCGATCCTGAATCTGGTCTTACTTCAATTCTAGTGTAAAAGACACAGCACTTATGGCACAATAAAGGTTTTTCAAAAACATGCACCAACATGAATTTGAGGGCCTTAGGGCCTTGTCTCTCTGTCTGTGAGTGAGTGAGTGAGTGAGTGAGTGAGTGAGTGAGTGAGTGAGTGAGTGAGTGAGTGAGTGAGTGAGTGAGTGAGTGTCTGTCTTTCTGTCTGTCTGTCTGTGAGCGAGTGTATCTGTCTGTCTGTGTGTGAGTGAGTGGATCGGTCTGTCTGTCTGTCTGTCTGTCTGTCTGTCTGTCTGTGAGTGACTGAGTGGATCTGTCTGTCTGTCTGTCTGTCTGTGAGTGAGTGGATCTGTCCTTCTGTCTGTCTGTCTGTGAGTGACTGAGTGGATCTGTCTGTCTGTCTGTCTGTCGGTCTGTCTGTCTGTGAGTGAGTGGATCTGTCTGTCTATCTGTCTGTGAGTGAGTGAGTGTGACAGTGAGTGTCTGTCTGTCTGTCTGTCTGTCTGTGTGTGAGTGAGTGTGAGAGTGAGTCTCTGTCTGTCTGCCTGTCTGCCTGTTTGTGTGTCTGTCTGTCTGTGTGTGAGTGAGTGTGAGAGTGAGTGTCTGTCTGTCTGTCTGTCTGTCTGTCTGTCTGTGAGTGAGTGTGAGAGTGAGTGTCTGTCTTTCTCTCTGTCTGTCTGTCTGTCTGTCTGTCTGTGAGTGAGTGAGTGTCTGTCTTTCTCTCTGTGAGTGAGTGTCTGTCTGTCTGTCTGTCTGTCTGTCTGTCTGTCTGTGAGTCAGTGTGAGTGTCTGTCTTTCTGTCTGTGAGTGAGTGTCTGTCTGTCTGTCTGTCTGTCTGTGAGTGAGTGAGTGTCTGTCTGTCTGTCTGTCTGTAGGTGTGAGTGTGTGTGCACACTGTTGGTGTGTATGTAAGGGCCCTATGTCTCTGAGTCTCTGTCTGTCTGTTTGTAAAAGTAGACATGAGACATGGATTAAATTGACACATCATACATCAGTCATCAAAAAAGTCCCAAAAACATAATACAAAGCAATTCAGCATTAACCATCATATTTTCTTGTGTGGAAATTAGGAGAGTAATGATTCTTACAGGCGGATTACGTCTCCCACGATACAAATCAATGCATCAGAGGCGGCGGGTGACCTGACCAAGATGGCGCCTGAATCGCGTCTGGGAGCAGGAACCGGATGTGACGTCACACCGGCAGTGACGTGTCCTAGCTTGTTTACATCGGTTGTTTAAAGCGGCGTGCGAGACGTCTCCTCCTGCACTCGTCTCAGTTTGAGTCGAACGTTTAACAGTTCAGAGTTTTGTTCCTGAAAGACGCGGACATCGGATCCAGGTGGGAGAAACTCTAGTCTGCGGCCGAGGGACTGAAACACTCCGGTGTCGCTGCTACATGCCGTGGAGGAGCAGGAGAGTGACGGAGCCAGGAGGTTCAGAACACTGTGGAGCGTCACGTCATAGCGGTAAGAAAGTGATGAACTGCATCAAGAAACGTGTGCTGTAATTATTAACAAGCCACCGCGAGCCGTCGTAAAGTCAGAAATACTGATTATGACCGCGGATTGTTTATCCAGGTGAGAGGAGAATGAATGCACGTTTCACCTGTTTCACCTGTAGCTATAATATGATCATGAACATTTAAATTCATGCTTTGTACATGAAACATGAATGATGAAGCTGTGGCTCTCAACCAGAACAACTTCATTGTACTACAAAGAAGCAGACGTGTAAATACACAATACATCCAGCAGCTGAAACTTGGTGAGATTATATGCTATTATATACGGCACTGAACAGTTAAACACTACTACCTCAGATTATCTACCTCATACTGTGTACAATACATCAAACTCCATATTACTGTGCAATAACAGGTACCTTGTGCTCAACCGCACATACTTATTAGCCAAGGTACCTCAGGCAGCTACATTGGTATTTTACATAACTTATTATCGGTCGTTTCTTTTAACTGTTTACATTACTGCACTATGTCCTTGGGTGTGTGTGAGCGGGACTGTGTGAGAGCTGAATGTGTGTGTGAATGTTTAGGTTATTCTGTATATATGGTGCGTCTGCTGAGATGAATGAATGCTGAATGTGAGAATGGCTGCTGTGTTTATTGTGTGTCTACTGTGTGTTTTTAGCTACACCGTAATTTCGTTGTGCAATTTATTGTACAATGACAATAAAAGCTTCTAATCTAATCTACTTCTAATCTATTAATTCATGTGTGATGTATTGATTGATGGATTCAACTTGTTGTCATTACAAATGTAACGAAATGCAGTTTAGTATCCAACCAGAATTGCCAGTAAGAGATATTACCTACACATACACACTGACATATATAAATAATCCATCAATAGGGAACAGTGTGTAGTTGCTGTTGCTAGAAATGATGTAGACATTATATGACATGAAGGTGTTTAACAGGTTTCAGGGTGAGACTTCAGTAAAGTGCTGCTCTGTGGAAGAAGCTGTCTGCTAGCCTGCTGGTTCTGGCAGGTGAGATGGTGAACCTCATGGCCCCCCATGGAGCGAGTCAAAAAGAACATTGTTGAAAGCCTCGGGGACCAGGATTTGTTTGATGATGTGAAAAGATGCTCTAAATGAACTTGTCCTCTCCTCTCTGCTTCAGCAGCTGGGTGCTGGACGTGTCCTCCTCTGGAGACGGCGCTTTGACAAAAGTTGCACTCGGCCGTTGAACTTTTCTCCTCCTGTAGCGTCAAATCATTCCACACGGCAGACATGAGTCTAGTGATGCTTCCAGTGGATGGAAGCATCACTAGTAAGAATGCTAAAGCACTGTAAACTCCTGGTGTCAAATGTATGTTGTTGCTACTAAAGCGGCCATGTCCTGTTTCTGATTGTCCTTCCAACAGTGGTGGAGCTCCAGCAGCCCAACCTACTGGTCCACTGGCACATCCAACCCACAGTGTTGTTCCTCCACCTTCCACTCAGGTAACCTGTGTTCTATGTGACCATCTGCAGCAGCTGGAACCATCAACTGAGTGCTATTCAAGATGGTGTTGACCAAGCTTTCAATGATGTCAGTCCCTGTTTGCTCTTCACTTCTCACAAGGACCATGTGTGCTTCATGTCTTTAACAAACCACATTTGAACAACGACCAAGCCATTTGAGATTGCAAACAACTTTCTGCTTTGTCCCATGACAATATTGCTTTTTGCTCCAAAGGCAGAATGTGTATCAAGAATTGTCAAAGCACTGCATTGACAGTAAACAGGTCCTGGTTCAAGTGTGTAAATCAGTGGATGGCTGTGTCACTAAATATATGAAACAGCAGGAAGTCATCAAGCTGACGCTGAATGATGAGTCTATTTTATTAGTCCCTGAAGACAAACACGGAGGATGTCACATGTATTTGTACATTATTATGAGGATGTTTGGGCTGAATGCTTCCAGATCATAGCAAACATTGATGTTAATGCTGAACACTTGACAGAGATGTCAATGTAGCAAACTGAGTGTCCAACATGAGAATAAAGTGATCTAGACTGTGTGTCTGTCTCTGACCTTTGTTCAAGCTTCAACACGTCACTCAAAATGTGTTTGTTGATGTTTGGTGCTGAGAAGAGGAGGCTGTGAGCACCTTTCACTGCTGTTCTGGCTCAACGGCACTTCACCGGTGACAAGAAACCAGCTTTATTCCAGGGGTGTCCACAGTGGGTCCTGCAGGCTTCAGGTCTCTTCCAGGAACAGCAGATGTGATTACAATGAGGGGCTGGCAATTTGGCCTGTTCACAAGCTTGGTGATGACATCACTACATTTAGGTTTGAGCTGGAGTGTCACTGAGTGTTATGATGGTGGTTTTCAGTTGAAATGGGAGTCTCTGTGGGAGCCAGGAAGCAGCGTTGGACGTGTATGACGCGAGGACACGGAACCACGAGGACAAGAGGATTTCCACCGGCTGAAGAGTGAAGAGGATGTGCTTCTCCACAAAAATCTGATTTATCAGACGTGAAACAGTGGTTTTTACAAAAGTGACCTTTTTTTAATCAATTCCACAAATATAATTAAGATTACACAAACTCAATACTGGTTGTGGGGCAGACATTAATAGTTACTAAAATGTAAATGAATAAAATAAGTAGTGTGTATATATATAAAATAAAATGTTTACTTTGATAGACAGTGTAGGAAAGAGTGAGTCAATGAGACAGTCTCTGCATATAAAGTGACTTCTTCCCACTAAAGCAGAACAAAACAAAAGTTTTAGTGATGAGCCGCTTGTACTGAGGCAGAGTGACGTCACCAGGCTGCGCATGCTAGCTGCGCACTGGCTGTGCTCCGGCGCTAGCCGTTAGCGTTAGCTTGAGGTCTTCCGGGACTAATATAACCTTGAACTTAATGTTAAACTCCAGAGGACGCCCAGCGTTTCATTCTACATCTCCAGGGTGAGTGGCTGTGCGCTGGTGATGTTTGTAGACGCTCCGAGACCGGCTTTTTTATCGTAGCATTGCTCTTGTTGTGTTAGCAACGAACGCTAACATCGCCCATCTGATGACTGACAGTTGTCCTGGCCAATCACATTTCCAAGCCCGCGCAAATTCTCCGCGTCTTATTGGTCAATGTCAGCGTTCGTCAGAACTATAAATCGAGACACCGCCCCACCATCGTCCTCTTTTCTCATATTACGTGAGCTAGAGAGCCGTGCTTTTTTTCCATAGGTAGAAGATTTTATATTTTCCACTTTTTTGGATTTGAGGACCGGAGGACGTCGTTGGATTCGTGTTTTTTCTTCATCCAGAGTTTTTCATCGAGTGTATTTTCACCCTTTTGACCAAACTTGGAGAGCGGAGGTGAGTCCTTCTAGAACATTCTGTGTGTTGAAATTTTGAAGATGTGGAAAAAGTCCCTGTTTTCCAAGTGAACTTTATTTAAAGTGGTTCCTGATATTGGGGGAAGTTTTCTATGTGCTCTGAGTGATGTGAAAAGTTAAAATTGTGTTGTTTTATGACTTGTGTGTAGCAGTTAGCTGCTAGGCCGCAGCCTCAATCAGGTGTATTATGTGAAGCTGGCCCCCACCCCTCCTGAGAATATGTGAAAATACTCTCAAATGTTTGTACTGGAACAATTATCGTTTTGCTGCCTTGGTTTTGGCATTATGAAGTTCAGTGGGCCTCTGAGTGATGTGAAAAGTTATAATTGTGACGCCCGGGGCCACACAATTATAGGCCCAAGACCTGAGGCCCAGCGCCCATGAACTTAACAATGCAATGACGCAGTGTTTCAGTGGGCCAGGCCTCGGGCCTTGTCGTTTTGCTGCCTTGGTTTTTAACATATTTGGTGAATAATGTGCGTAAAATAATGTGTGTAAAAGGCCCTCTTGAGGCGCAGGCGCCACGCCCTAGGCCTGAGGAGGGCCTCGCTGAAACACTGCGTCATTGCATTGTGAAGTTCATATAAGTCGTCCAAACTGAACAGAAATTGGTTCTCGTCATTGGTTCTGCATTAGTACGGCTTTTTCCTGAAATCATTATCGTTTTGCCGCCTTGGTTTTTAACATATTTGGTGAAAAATGTGCGTAAAAGGCCTGAGAAATGCTGAGTCATTGTGACGTTCATATAGTCCTGTGTCGAAACTGAACGCACACACACAGAGACAGGCGCACACACACAGAGACAGGCGCACACAGAGACGCACGCACACAGAGACGCACTCACACACAGAGACCCACACACTGAAGCACACACAGAGAGACACACACTGAAGCACACACAGAGAGACACACAGAGACCCACACACTGAAGCACACACAGAGAGACACACTGACACACACTGAAGCACACACAGAGAGACACACAGAGACCCACACACTGAAGCACACACAGAGAGACACACAGAGACCCACACACTGAAGCACACACAGAGAGACACACAGAGACCCACACACTGAAGCACACACAGAGAGACACACTGACGCACACTGAAGCACACACAGAGACCCACACACAGACGCACACTGAAGCACACACAGAGACCCACACACAGACGCACACTGAAGCACACAGAGACCCACACACAAACGCACACTGAAGCACACACAGAGACCCACACACAGACGCACACTGAAGCACACACAGAGACCCACACACAGAAGCACACACAGAGACCCACACACAGAAGCACACACAGAGACCCACACACAGAAGCACACACAGAGACCCACACACAGAAGCACACACAGAGACCCACACACAGAAGCACACACAGAGACCCACACACAGAAGCACACACAGAGACCCACACACAGAAGCACACACAGAGACCCACACACAGACGCACACTGAAGCACACACAGAGACCCACACACAGACGCACACTGAAGCACACAGACGCACACACACTGAAGCACACACAGACGCACACAGACGCACACTGAAGCACACACAGAGACCCACACACAGAAGCACACACAGAGACCCACACACAGAAGCACACACAGAGACCCACACACAGAAGCACACAGAGACACACACTGAAGCACACACAGAGAGACACACACTGAAGCACACACAGAGACCCACACTGAAGCACACACAGAGAGACACACTGACGCACACTGAAGCACACACAGAGAGACACATAGAGACCCACACACACTGAAGCACACACACAGAGAGACACACAGAGACCCACACACAGAAGCACACAGAGACCCACACACTGAAGCACGCACGCACAGAGACCCACACACTGAAGCACGCACGCACAGAGACCCACACACTGAAGCACGCACGCACAGAGACCCACACACTGAAGCACGCACGCACAGAGACCCACACACTGAAGCACACACACAGACGCACACAGAGAGACACACTGAATTTGACATAACCAGGAGCCGTAAAGTGAAAACAGCTTCATAGATGCTGCAGTGAGTGATGCGTTCAGGTGCTGGTTAACATGTCTTCAGCCTGCTGTGTGATCATTTCCAGAGCTGAGGGGCTCCTCCAGTGGCCACAGTGTTGATTTT
>NC_137673.1:11991880-12022380 GCF_963422515.1 Blennius ocellaris | reverse complement strand
CCTCCTCCTTGTCCTCCTCCTCTTCCTCCTCCTCCTTGTCCTCCTCCTCCTTGTCCTCCTCTTCCTCCTACTCCTCCTCTTCTTCCTGCTCCTCCTCTTCTTCCTGCTCCTGTTCCTCCTCCTCCTCCTCCTCCTCTTCCTCCTCCTCTTCCTCTTCCTCTTCCTCCTCCTCCTCTTCCTCCTCCTCTTCTTCCTCCTCTTCTTCCTCATCCTCCTCCTCATCCTCCTCCTCCTCTTCATGTTCCTCTTCCTCTTCCTCTTCCACTTCCTCTTCCTCCTCCTGCTCCTCCTCTTCCTCCTCTTCCTCCTCCTGCTCGTCCTCCTGCTCCTCCTCCTCCTCCTCCTCCTCCTCCTCTTCCTCCCACTTCTCCTCCTCCTCCTCCTTCTTGTGCTCCTCCTCCTCCTCTTCCTCCCCCTACTTTCTGTACTCCTCCTCCTCCTCCTCCTCCTTCTTCATCCTCCTATTGTGGGAGGAGCCTGGCCTTGCAGAGATTGTGGGAGGAGCCTGTCCTTGCAGAGATTGTGGGAGGAGCCTGTCCTTGCAGAGATTGTGGGAGGAGCCTGGCCTTGCAGATATTGTGGGAGGAGCCTGTCCTTGCAGAGATTGTGGGAGGAGCCTGTCCTTGCAGAGATTGTGGGAGGAGCCTGGCCTTGCAGAGATTGTGGGAGGAGCCTGGCCTTGCAGAGATTGTGGGAGGAGCCTGTCCTTGCAGAGATTGTGGGAGGAGCCTGGCCTTGCAGAGGTTGTGGGAGGAGCCTGGCCTTGCAGAGATTGTGCAGTCCTACACAGGAGATTATTATCTGGCAGACCTTTCCTGGCGACAGCCTCACTTCCCCGTGTAACACATGGAATCTGAGTTTCAGTTGTCCAACACCCCGCTTGACCAACGTTCGTGTTTTCTTCTGGACCCTGTGCACAAACAAAACCAAAAATAAAGCAGCTGCACATAAACGCTAGAAATGGCAACGAATTGTAGATGAATTTAAAGTAATAAGACAATCCAACTGCTCCTTAATGTCAATGCATTATAGACTCTAGTTTCTCATTATTGACGTTACCTGTTGTAATTCAGTTGTGGTCGTGCTTCTGGACGAAGGTATGGAGTGAGAAGTCAAGGTTTGTATGGTAACCACTGTCCCCTAACAGGTGGCAGCCAGTTGGACCGTACCGTTCTTCAAAGAGCGTCTCAGTTCTCAGACAGCATCCGGGAGTCGTGTGTTGAGCCGGGCCATTTGGCCACGACGTCCACAATCATATAGTTTACATTAAAAACAATCAGTGTGTTGATGCTGTGGCAGTGTTTTCTGTTTACATAAACAGCCTCATCTTGTGACGGTGCCGTTATGCAGATGTGACACCAACAACACCTGGGAAACCCACTATGTCCATGAATGACCCTTTGTTTGTCTGCAATGAGTGACCATCCAGTGGGAAGTGAATTAAATGTATCAATCATGATTGATGACCAAAGGGCTCGTCCGGGAATTGAACCCGGGACCTCTCGCACCCTAAGCGAGAATCATACTCCTAGACCAACGAGCCACATGTTCAAGAAGCTGGTTGGTTTGATCTCTACAACATTCCTAGAGAGATCACACCATGGCTGTGGAGGACATTGGTCACTTTAGTGACTGGAGGTGGCGCTAGAGAGCACATTGTTATATGTCATGACCAGCTTGGAGTTTGTATGTTCTCCTTGTCTGTGCCTGGGTTTTCTCCAGGTGCTCCACTTTTCCTGAAAACATCAAAACATATATTTCAGGCTCATTGGTGACTTAGTTCCTGAATCTCAAAATATCAAAGAAACACATTTTAAACCAAAGTTGAAGTGTTGAAGTTGATTGAGGACAACTTGTGTCTGAAATGGAGGAAGCAAGTGTTCTTGTGGGTAATATGGGACTAAGAGCTCTTTAAGATACGATGGATCCTGGTTGTTAAGAGCTTGTCTACAGGTGAGCTGCAGTAAAACACTGTGACTCCTGTCTACAGGTGAGCTGCAGTACAACACTGTGACTCCTGTCTACAGGTGAGCTGCAGTAAAACACTGTGACTCCTGTCTGAATTTTAATTGTTCAGTAAACATTATACAAAGCATAATTGTGTGTAAATAAAAGTGTATTATTGTACTATAGTGTGCTCTTATCTTTATGTGTGGTCTAAATTGTAATATGTTTTTATTTAATCAAAGCACTTCACTGCACATTAGTGTATACGTGTTTGTGTGTGTGTGAATAATAAAATACTTGACTAAGACTTGACTCATGGTTTTATTTTGAATTGCACATTTTTCGTACAGATACATTTCTCTTCATTGTAAAAACTCACCTATAAACAGAAGTACACACCGCTGTGTGGCTATAAATAGCACCGGACGGGAGAACTGTGGCTATAAATATTACTGCTGGCGTGATGACGGCTTGTTTACCGCCATCTAGCGGCAGGGAGGAGACACTGCAGGTGTAGTTCTGCAACACCCGCAGGGAAAAGATTGAGGGGGGGTCCTTTCCTAACCAGCCCCCTGAATGTGTCTTAGAAGAACTGCTTTCATCTGAGCCTTTGAAGAAAGGCTCCATATCAACATTTTACAACTGTAAACTGTCAGAGTGTGAAAATATCTCCACTCTCGACCACACCAAGTGTTTTATGGACAAAATATCTCAACAATGTTTTTTGACTCTTTATCAAATTGCATGATAATAAACTAACTCCTATTTTATTTCCTCATGAGTGGCTCTAAAACTCTTCTGCAGTAACAAGTTGGTCTGAGTTTCTTAAAAAGGTCTATTTTAAAACCTGCTAGTGAATTTCAGTCCACCATGTCTGTGGCAGACAGAAGAACCAGACTGGAGGTAAAACTGTGCTGAGCTGAGTGAACTCATTCTATGATCAACAGTTACCATGGCAACATGGCAAGAGCTACTTTCTCACATCACTGTGATGTCATCAGTCTCAGTATCTACTGCGTGACCAGCAGAATTTCAAATGTTGAAGTCTTCAACTGAGATAAAATGCTGCAGTGAGTCCTGACAGGAACCAGCAGGAAAACTAAAACTCAGCTGGGAGTTGAACCCCCAACCTCCAACATCAGAGTTGAGGACACAAACCAATAATGTGTCGACGCCCCAATAACCCAAATTTCTACACGTTATCACTTAACCCAGCTGACCATGCTTCTAGGTTAGTCCAAGCCTCACAGCTAACCAGAACCAACTGGCTCACAGGACCAGCATTCTTGTACAAACCACAGAAAACCAGTGAGCAACATGAGACTTTTGAGCTCATCAGTCCAGATTTTGATGTAGAAATCTGATCACAAGTGACAAGTTGTGTCATGACACAAAAGGACAAGCTACTCAATCCTGAGAGGTTCACAACATTTTCTTCCTCGATGTCCTTACAAAGATCATTCTTCCAGGTAATCACCATGTGTCCACGTTGCTCATCAGACACTCTCCATTTATCTCCTTTGATTTCGATGAGGAGCCTCTCTCATCTGAATTGAATCCACAGGAGGTAATGAGACATTGATGGACTCTGCTGCTCTCTGATTATGTAACTAAACACACCTGTGAGCTACAAGCTTTAAATACTGGAGTTTCAATCACAGCAGGAGGTCATAACTCAAGGGTTTTGGTCCAGAAGTGTCTGCAGATGAACTTCATCCACAACTGAAGGTTAGAGTCTGCTGGAGTCAGTCCTGCAATATGCAAATTAGCCATGAGCACCAGACAGGAGGAAGCCTGACTTTGCCTACCATCCACTGCATTGGCCAGGGTTCAGGCCTGATGGTTATCAGGAACAACACACAGAAAACCTTACCCTCCCCTTTGAGGAATTGAACCCTGGTCTCCTCAAAAGACAATAAAGTAGGTTTAACCTGATGTAAAACCTTCCTGGAGCATGTTGTTGTGGCCGAGAGGTTAAGGCGATGGACTCGAAATCCATTGGGGTCTCCCTGCGTAGGTTCAAATCCTGCCAACAACGCTGCTCAATGCTTTGTGATGGTTACTGAAAGATTCTCCTTGTAGATTGTCTTATAAAGTTAAACCTCTGATTTGGAGACAACCTGGAATCCAAGGACAAGAGTCCCCTTAATACAGGTTCTCCTCAGAGAAACATGAATTTCTGGTACGCAGACCTACTCGACTTGTCATAGTAATGAATTAATATTCCAAGACAAAACACACACAAGAGAAACTCAGCAGCACAAAAGCAAAAACCTTTTCATCACAAATATTTCATCATTCCCAGAAACACACATTTCCCAGAACCAAAAACACAATTTACTTGTTTCCACATGTCTGAATATTCAAAACTCTTTGTGAAAAACCTTAAACAAAAGTGACTGAAGAAATCATTAATTGCACTTTGTGTTCATTCAGCAAACACATGGTTCCTCATGTCAAAACTTTAATCAGTCTTTCATTCCAGAGCTGAGACAACTGAACTCCACACATTTACTGCTGAGCAGTCACTTCTATGTTCAGTTTGGGAATTGAACCAAGACCTCAGTGTTCTGAGATGAGAATTCTCAAACTCTACAGCCCTGCACAAATTGCATGTCTCCCTGCTTCCACACAGCTGATTGCAGCTTGTTATCTGGCTTTGTGCTGAATGTGGTGATGAACCATCAGGACATTCAGGGGTCATTCATTTCGGGGTCAGATTTGGTTTCAGTGGCGTCAGGAGAAGAAACAAAGAAAGAAACACTACAGATGCAATAGGGTCCTCGCCTCCAGGAAGCTTCCCTTACGGGCTCAGTCCCTAATAAAAGGTGCAGAGAACCTGGTGTCCAGTGATGAGGTCCTAGAAAGAGAACCACTAATGACTCCAGAGTCTCACTGTGCAACTTTTATGTTCACATTGACAACAGCTGGAATGGCTGGAAGGGGCCGTTCCCAATCTGAACCTGGTTTTTAATAACAAAACTAAAAGGTTCTGCTCTTCCTGTCAGGGAATTGAACCCTGGTCTCAATGTGACAGGAGGAGACACTCTCCACTAAACTAACCAGATGCTGGAGGTTTAAACTTTGTGTCAGAACATCTCAGGAGGAGGTTCAGAGGTAGAACTCTCACCTGCCACACCAGAGGGCCCGGGTTTGATTCCCGGCCAAAGCAACAGAACTCTTCCAAACCCTAATTTGTGAAGAGTTGATGTACGTGTAAGCAATAATCTGCATTTAACAACTTTAAGTCATCTAAAACCAAAATGTGATGGTGTAGGTTCAAATCCCACCACTGCCTCTTTCAAAGTTCTGGATAAATTCAGTTCCTCAAATCGAGAGTGGTCTGGGTGCAGACTCTCATGCTTCCTCTACTGTCAGACAGGAAATGATGACATGTTTAACCTGAATGCACAGGCACAAGCTACGTATTAGCGATACGTTCCTTTTTTTTTAATTTGCCCGAGAAAGTTATGAATGTATGGTTTCTTGTGTGTGTTTGCCGTTTATATACCTGCCGTAAACTAACATACATTGATGCTTTTATCATATCGACTCTCATGGACCCTGAGGTCCGCGGCAGTAGCGACTCCAGGTCTCGTGGAGCCGAGGACGTTCTGGGTTCTCTAGTTCCTCTCATCTCACACCTTCACCCTGATGATGTTGTTTGGTCGTCCAAGAATTTTCTCTCCAAGCCAACACTGTCAACAAGTCCAAAACCACACTGGAAACAAATGGTGCTCCAGTAAATGGTTGGGGGATCAATTCAAGTAGACTTTCATGTCCCTCATACACCTAAACCAGGACCTCAGTGGGGAACAAGATCCTACAAGGAAAGTTGATTTGGGAAGAAGCAGTCATGCACTAAGCAGAGTGGCGCAGTGGAAGCGTGCTGGGCCCAGAACCCAGAAGTCGATGGATCGAAACCATCCTCTGCTAGTGACAGTTCAGGTTTTCAGGATCTGACTTCAGATCACAAGTGTGTGAAGTCAGCAGGGATTTTCTCTTCCTAGTAAGAGAACAAGGCCTGTAAGAAAGTGTAAGTCCAATGAAATAGGAAGTATAGAGTTTTACCTTAGAGAAGCTCGGAGCCTCCGTGTTCTGGCGCTGAGCTGCTGGAGTGCGATCAGACACACTGGTTCTCCTAGTTGCAGCACACCTGAATCCAATAAAGGGTTTCGTTACTTGGCTTAGTTTACAAGCTGGATGTTCCTGGTGCATTCATGATCTCTGCCATGACATTTCAAAGTAAAAGAATCTAGAATGAACTATGTTAAGTGACTCTACAACTGGAGGATCATTATCAGCCACCATGAGATATTTGGAGTTTGGTTCTTTCTGGTTCTGGTTCAGGGAGACCCCAGTGGATTTCTAGTCCATCACCTTCACCTCTGGGCCACAACAACCTGCTTCAGGAAGGTTTTCCATCAGAGTGAACCTGAAGTTACCTGGATCAGAGAAACTCCAGCTTTGTAGTCCAGGCCTCTGGTCTCTGTAGTTCAGGTTCACTATGAAGAGCAGAAGATAAATGAAGAGGTGAAGTTTCTCCTGGAGGATCAATAAAGTATGTTTTCTTCTTTTATATCACACTGTCTCACATGAGACATGAACAAACAATATGAGCAATTATTCACTCCCTGGTTTATGAGATGATCCTGATCGCCCCCCCAGTGGTTCCATGGTGTAATGGTTAGCATCATGTTAGAATCAGCTGTTCCTCACTCTTCAAGGAGAAGACACATTGATTGGAGGACATCTTGGCAGGACAAGACTCAGGACATGAGAGACAATTGAAGGAAGCTTCACTTGTCTGACTGGAATCTCCATCTTTGAACAAGTGGGGGACAAAGACAAGACGCTCAATCCACACTATTGTTCCAGACCAGATGTTTTTAGGCTCCAGAGCACAGAAGACGACGTAAAGTCACACCCAGCAGGCTGTTCAGGCATGGCACGCCGGTCAGCAACAGGGTTGCCAGATGTGACTCACTGTTTTCAGCCCAAACAGCCCCAACAGTCATTTCAAGGTGCTTTTAACAAAGAAAAGAGAAAAACCCAACAAAACCACATGAGCAAGCAGATCTAATGCTTTACACAGAGTTATCATGTTTGCTGGTTATGTAACATCAGGAACTTTTCATACTTGATGGCATTAATATGATGAAGATAAACAGCAGCTCCACCAGAGTATTTCTCTACTGGACAGCAGCTCCTCAGGATATCAGTGATTTGACAATTGGGTGGAGATCATGAAAGCAACACTCCTCTGGATGGAGACTCCAGAGAACTGTTCTGCATTGACATAGACCATCAAGAGACACCTTAGTTTGATCCTACTGATGATGTCATTCTGCAATAGTCATCCTGCTAAGCATCTTTTCACCTGTCAAGTTTCTTCACAAAGAGCCTGAACAGGGACTTGAACCCTGGACCGTCAGATTAAAAGTCTGATGCTCTACCATCTGAGCTCCCCAGGCCTGCCAACACAGTGTTGTGTCTCCATATGATTCTCACTTCTGATGAGACGAAGCAGACACTAATCCTGACCACCAAGGTGCAGAAGTGGAGACTCTTCTGTTTTGAAACTCAACAAATTCTAGTCCATTGTTCCTTCCTGAAGATGCTGAAAAGCTACGCTCTGGATTTGGTGTGGATGACAGGGGCCGTCCACACCATGAAACCAGTTAACCTAAACCAGCTGTTTTTGTCCTATCATCCACATGAGGCGGTGTTTTAGGAGCGTGAAGGCGGGTTTGTTTGAACATGGTTCCCAGAGTGGGGAAATGTTAAAACGCCGGCTCGTGACGTCCAACCTCCTGATAACCATCAGGCCTGAACCCTGGCCAATGCAGTGGATAGTAGGCAAAGTCAGGCTTCCTCCTGTCTGGTGCTCATGGCTAATTTGCATATTGCAGGACTGACTCCAGCAGACTCTAACCTTCAGTTGTGGATGAAGTTCATCTGCAGATACTTCTGGACCAAAACCCTTGAGTTATGACCTCCTGCTGTGATTGAAACTCCAGTATTTAAAGCTTGTAGCTCACAGGTGTGTTTAGTTACATAATCAGAGAGCAGCAGAGTCCACCAATGTCTCATTACCTCCTGTGGATTCAATTCAGATGAGAGAGGCTCCTCATCGAAATCAAAGGAGATAAAAGGAGATCAGCATCTGCTGCCATGGAGATGCACCCTGCTCAGTGTTGTAGCTACCTGGTCTACCAAGAACACTAACTCGGCTCATTAAAGAAATGTGGCATTGGTGAAGATATTGGCTCTACCGAGTGTAGCTCTAGTTGGTAGTTTATTAATACTTTTTCACTCTTGTGATTTTTTTTTTCTTGGTCTTTTCCCATTATTTCCCACACTTTATTGAAACGTTTTCACACAGTACACATTGACTCACATAGCACCTGTTAGCTCCCATACATATTAGCATGTTAGCTTGGGTGCATAGATGTAAAAAAAACACATCACAATATTCTGCTGTGACTTTTATATGTTGGAAGTTTTTGACAGAATGACTATGAGATTAGCAGAAGCAGTTTTTCCGTCCAGTTAATGTGGTGAAACTCTCTTACAGTACTTCACACACTTGTGATCTGAAGTCAGATCCTGAAAACCTGAACTGTCACTAGCAGAGGATGGTTTCGATCCATCGACTTCTGGGTTATGGGCCCAGCACGCTTCCACTGCGCCACTCTGCTTAGTGCATGACTGCTTCTTCCCAAATCAACTTTCCTTGTAGGATCTTGTTTCCCACTGAGGTCCTGGTTTAGGTGTATGAGGGACATGAAAGTCTACTTGAATTGATCCCCAACCATTTACTGGAGCACCATTTGTTTCCAGTGTGGTTTTGGACTTGTTGACAGTGTTGGCTTGGAGAGAAAATTCTTGGACGACCAAACAACATCATCAGGGTGAAGGTGTGAGATGAGATGAACTAGAGAACCCAGAACGTCCTCGGCTCCACGTGACCTGGAGTCACTACTGCCGAGGACCTCAGGGTCCATGAGGGTCGATATGATAAAAGCAGTTCAAATAAATAAGAGGGTGCAAAACCATGAAGACACTTGAAGGGTTATGAAGGGTTTATCTCTTGCTGTGCTCTTTACAAACTGTTTCACCCATCAGATATATGAACAGCTACTTTACGTTATGTACTGAAAAAAGGTAAACCTCGGGTGCTTGATTGATATCCACCGTTAGCATTACTTAGCTTTGAAATAAGATGTAAACTAAACCAATGGTGCAACATTACGGCAGGTATACAGGTACTTCTCAAAAAATTAGCATATTATGATAAAGTTCATTATTTTCCATAATGCAATGATACAAATTAGACTTTCATATATTTTAGATTCATTACACACAACTGAAGTAGTTCAAGCCTTTTATTGATTTAATATCGATGATTTTGGCAAAAAAGTAAATAAAAACCAAAAATCCCCATCTCAAAAAATTAGCATATTTCATCTGACCAATAAAAGAAAAGTGTTTTTAATACAAAAAAAAGTCAACCTTCAAATAATTATGTTCAGTTATGCATTCAATACTTGGTGGGGAATCCTTTTGCAGAAATGACTGCTTCAATGCGGCGTGGCATGGAGCCAATCAGCCGGTGGCACTGCTCAGGTGTTCTGGAGGCCCAGGATGCTTTGATAGCGGCCTGAAGCTCCTCCACAGTGTTGGGTCTGGTGTCTCTCAACTTCCTCTTCACAATATCCCACATATTCTCAATGGGGTTCAGGTCAGGAGAGTTGGCGGGCCAATCCAGCACAGTAATACCATGGTCAGTAAACCATTGGCCAGTGGTTGTGGCACTGTGAGCAGGTGCCAGGTCATGCTGAAAAAGGAAATCTTCATCTCCATAAAGCTTTTCAGCAGATGGAAGCATGAAGTGCTCCAGAATCTCCTGATAGCTAGCTGCATTGACCCTCCCTTGATAAAACCAAGTGGACCAACACCAGCAGCTGACATGGCCCCCCAGACCATCACTGACTAGGTACTTGACACTGGACTTCAGGCATTTTGGCATGTCCTTCTCCCCAGTCTTCCTCCAGACTCTGGAACCTTTATTTCCCAATGACATGCAAAATTTGCTTTCATCCGAAAAAAGTACTTTGGACCACTGAGCAACAGTCCAGTGCTGCTTCTCTGTAGCCCAGGTCAGGCGCTTCTGCCGCTGTTTCTTGTTCAAAAGTGGCTTGACCTGGGGAATGCGGCACCTGTAGCCCATTTCCTGCACACGCCTGTGCACGGTGGCTCTGGATGTTTCCACTCCAGACTCAGTCCACTGCTTCCGCAGGTCCCCCAAGGTCTGGAATCGGTCCTTCTCCACAGTCTTCCTCAGGGTCCGGTCACCTCTACTGGTTGTGCAGCGTTTTCTGCCACACTTGTCTCTTCCCACTGAGGTGCCTTGATACAGCACTCTGGGAACAGCCTATTCACTCAGAAATGTCTTTTTGTGTCTTCCCCTCTTGCTTGAGGGTGTCAATGATGGCCTTCTGGACAGCAGTCAGGTCGGCAGTCTTACCCATGATTGTGGTTTTGAGTAATGAAACAGCTGGGAGGTTTTAAAAGCCTCATGAATCTTTTGCAGGTGTTTAGAGTTAATTCGTTGATTCAAGGGTGGGTGTGGTGCTCCAGATGATGAGGTTCATATCTCATTTAGAGTACCTTTTCATGATATGCTCATTTTTTGAGATGGAGATTTTTGGTTTTTCTTTACTTTTTTGACAAAATCATCTATATTAAATCAATAAAAGGCTTGAACTACTTCAGTTATGTGTAATGAATCTAAAATATATGAAAGTCTAATTTTTTATCATTACATTATGGAAAATAATGAACTTTATCACAATATGCTACTTTTTTGAGAAGTACCTGTATATAGTGACCGGGTTAAACCAACTAAGACACAAGGGGGGAACAAATGACAATACACAGACTAATGATGGGAAAACTACAGAAAAATACAACAGAAAATGTGGCAACGATCGTCTTTCGGTGTGAAAATGTGTGCACTTCATTTAAACAGTGTAAGACGAGAAAAATCAATTCTAAATAGAGGGAATAAATCAAGCGTGGCGTGAATATGAAATGTTTGGGGTGTGGCTGTCTGCAAACAAGGAAGTGAGGTGAGGCGAGCGATTGCCTCTCCTTCAGCCTTCACTGTGTGGACGTGTTTTGGGAACGGGTTTAAAGGTTCTAATCTAAAGATGTAGTTTTATTTTATATGAAAGCATGTCCACGAATTAAGATGAAGTGAATAAAGAAGAAGAAATACAACAGAAAAAAGGTGTTTTTACTTAAAAAAAAGTTTTTTTTTTAATGTATTTATCACTGGTGCAGTTCCCTGTCATGACCACCAGGTGGAAGGAAAACGCGCTCTTCACAAACACAAAAGGCGTCTCAGGAAAGGTCGGAGTTTCCTCTCTCTGCGTTTCCTCGAGCTTTAACATTTGGTTTCAGAAACTGTCCCTCCCTCTGTCTTGAAAGAGTCCTGCTCTCAGAGGAAACTGCTGCAGTGGAGGTTGGTCAGCTAACGGTCAGTTAATGGAGTTCACCTGGTCCATCCAGGCTCCAGAAAACATGGAGGCTCAGGACCTGTCAGTGGAAAATCAATCAATCAATCAATCAATGGGTAGAAATATGAAGTTGGAATACCACCTTTTGAAATTCTACTCTTCTTCCTTCTTTTAAATGTGTAAATTGTGTTAATATTGACTTAATACATTAAGTGACATTTGACTGACGTCACTGGATTGTCTGTGCTTTTTGAAAGTTCACCAATGAGCATTCTAGCTAAAACAAGTGCCCCGTGTGAGGGTCGAACTCACGACCTTCAGATTATGAGACTGACGCGCTGCCTACTGCGCCAACGAGGCCTGAAAAACCTGCACCTCGTTAGTACGTGAGACGTGAGACGTGAGACACGCTTTCTGTCAATGTTTAAACGTGGACATTGGGGACGTTCCTGTGTACAACATGGCTGGAGGGTCATCTGGGCCTAGCCTTGAGGCTGGTGCACAACTCCTCGTTAGTATAGTGGTGAGTATCCCCGCCTGTCACGCGGGAGACCGGGGTTCAATTCCCCGACGGGGAGTGGGTTGATTTTTATTCTTGCAATCGAAGGAGTATTGAAAAAATAAAAATCCAGACAAGAAACAATGTCCAAGATTGATCCAAGATCAATCCAAGAAAAAACAATGAATGTTGTCCAGCCTTTAGAGTAGAGGAGAGGAGAGAGCTTTATTCCTCCCCAGGGGGAAACACAAACTTACAGCAGCTCAAGGTAAAAAGGTGCAGAACTTGTAAAGTTAAGGAATTAAAATATGTAAACATACTTTTAGATTTTGTCAAATTATGAGTATTCAAGATAAACACAAGTGAAACGAACCACCAGTTGTCCCCTCAACCGTCTCCTACTACTGTAGGTTTAGAATAATATCTCTTTATTTTACAGGATAGTATGACACTGTGCTTTTTGAAAGTTCACCAATGAGCATTCTAGCTAAAACAAGTGCCCCGTGTGAGGCTCGAACTCACGACCTTGAACTCACGACCTCGTTCGTACTTGGATGTGAGACCATCTCGGAATACCAGGTGCAGTAAGTTGAACATTTGACAGGGGTTTGATAGTGAAGGACAAAATTGTGTGTTTTGCCTTCGTGAGGATGAAAACTGAGGGATGAGTTGAAAAGGAGCAAGAAGAGCGTCTTGTCTTTGGTCTCAATCATTCCTGCAGTGGTTCTGGTTACTAACCGACATGAGGAGACGCTTTTTCTCAACCTCTTGATGACATTTCAGTCCTGACAATAGTCCTAGTCCACCAGGTTGGGTTGTTTGTATCCAGACTTTGGCCGTCAAGTAAGGTAGGAGTTTCTTCTCTCTGAAGACACACACACACGCACACACTAGTATCACTTAGAAAAAGTAAATTTCTCCTCATAGCTGTTGCTTACGGCCATACCACCCTGAACACGCCCGATCTCGTCTGATCTCGGAAGCTAAGCAGGGTTGGGCCTGGTTAGTACTTGGATGGGAGACCACCTGGGAATACCAGGTGCTTTTCCTTCCCCCACCAGGGGGCGCCAACGTGTCTTTTTCATTCTGCCTCTCTGGTTTTGGTCACTGGTTTGATTTGGTCACTGGTCGCAGGTTTGATTTGCCTGGCATTGTTGCCTATTGTTTTTGTGTGTGTGTCAGAGAGAGTATGTTGTGCTTTTATGTTTGTGTTTTTGGTTTGCTTGTTTCCTCGTTTCTTCCTCTTATGCTTCTGTTTCCCCCCCTCCTTTTACGAGTACTTTCCAACAGCCACTCACCGGTCCTCCATCTGGTCTGCTTGTACACACCAGCCCGTTCTGCTCTCCTAATTGGATATGGTGAGATATGACCAGTACCAATAACGCACTTAGATTTATTTCATGGAATGTGAGAGGCGCGGGAAACGTTACCAAAAATGACAGAATTCTGAGCCATCTTCAACATCTTAGAGGAGATATATTTTTCATTCAGGAGACCCACCTTCGCAACAGAGAGGTTTCACGGCTTGAAAGGGGCTGGATTGGCCAAATCTTCCATTCAAAATTCAACGAAAGGACCAGGAGCACTGCTGTCCTTATTCGTAAAAATGTTCCATTTGAGCTGGGCAAAACTGTAACGGACCCAGCTGGCCGTTATGTTATTGTCTCCGGCAAGCTGTATGATACCTTGGTTATACTCGCTTGCGCTTATGGCCCCAGTTGGGATGACAACTGTTTGTTCGTGACAAAGCTATTTACTTCTTTTCCGAATATTGACAACCATCACATCATTATGGGCGGGGATTTTAACCTTGTACAAGACCCTATACTGGACCGCTCATCTAACAAGTCGCTTCCCTTATCCAATTCAGCTAAAACATTAGATACCTTCACCAAACAGTTGGGGCTTACAGACCCTTGGAGACATACCTCTCGTACAACTAAACACTTTTCCTATTTCTCCCATATACATCGCACTTACACTCGTATAGACTTTTTTCTCCTTGACAATAGATTACGCTCCAAAATTGATTCATGTAATTATCATAGCATCGTAATCTCGGCTCACGCTCCTACATCAGTTGATATTAATATGTACACTCAAATCAGAGCCTTTAAACAATGGCGATTCAACTCCACTCTACTGGCAGAAGAACAATACAAGCATTTCGTACATGATCAAATTAACATTTTCTTTGAACTAAACGACTCACCAGAAATAAGCAGAGCAATATTATGGGAAGCATCTAAAGCTTATATGAGACGTCAACTTATATCCTTTGTTTCAAACCAAAATAAAACAGAAACCACTCGCATTGCTGAGTTGCTCCGAAGGATTAAAGATTTGGATGTGAGGTACGCTTCCAATCCAGACCCGACCTTGTATAAAGATCGCCTTGGCTTACAAACAGAGTTTGACCTTGTGTCTGTTAACAGAGCAAAATGACAAATACTCAAATCGAGACAACGCTTTTTGGAATCTGGGGAAAAAGCTGGGAAGCTCTTAGCCCACCGTATCCAGGAGGAAGCATCCTCCAGGCTTATTCCATCTATCCGATCTAATACGGGAGAACTACTTACTGATCCAACCAAGATTAATGAAACATTTGCTGAATTCTATATATTTCAGAGCTTGTGGAATCCCTTTCTGTTGTATATCAAGTCTCTTGATTTATACCCAGATCCTGATGAGGAATGATCTCTTCTATTTCTTTATATGTTTATTTTTTATTTTTTCTTATCCCCCCCCCATTTTTAATGTCTGTCTTTTACGTGGTATGAGTGTGTGTGCGAATGTTTATGTTTGTATTGGAGGTTTGTGCCATGTGTCCAAGGTTATTTGACCTGAGCGGGGTGGGTGGGTTAAGGGAGGGGGGCATGAGGGTCTTTGTTACTTGCCAAATGTACCATTCCATTTGATCGAAAAATGTCAACAAAAAGAGTTGGACGAAAATAGTGAAAGCGTCACTTCACACTTTAAAACGCCAAACTACATATATATAAAAAACAAGCTATTTTTTCCCCACAGACATTGACTAACCTGGTGGGCATGACAGGGAACTGCACCAGTGATAAATACGTAAAAAAAAAAAAAGTGAACATTTTTTTTAAGTAAAAACACCAAACCCATGTACACAAAACCAGAGAGGCAGAATGAAAAAGACACGTTGGCGCCCCCTGGTGGGGGAAGGAAAAGCTTACAGCACCTGGTATTCCCAGGCGGTCTCCCATCCAAGTACTAACCAGGCCCGACCCTGCTTAGCTTCCGAGATCAGATGAGCTCGGGCGTGTTCAGGGTGGTATGGCCATAAGCAATAGTTAGGAGGAGAAATGTACTTTTTATGAGTGATACTAGTGTGTACAGTGGTAAACCATCTCATATAGAGCAGTCTGTAATCTGCCTTTTGTTTCCCTCCTCTCCTCACCTCATGTTGTCCTTCTTTCCCCCAAACTTTCTATGTAATTTCGTTGTACCTGTTACAATGACAGAACATCTGGAACAAAATGGAAGGATTGACATCTGAAGCTCTCTCTTATGAGTCTTCCAGTGTAGAGTTCACCACTGTGGACATCAAACTCTGGTCCCAAAGTGCTGCAGCCCTGCATGTTTTCCACATCTCCCTCACCTGAATGTCTTGATGGTTCAGAAC
Organism: Blennius ocellaris; assembly: GCF_963422515.1. Lineage (NCBI taxonomy): Eukaryota > Metazoa > Chordata > Actinopteri > Blenniiformes > Blenniidae > Blennius > Blennius ocellaris. The sequence continues at coordinate 12,006,761 of NC_137673.1, read as the reverse complement.
AGAGTTTTGTGAACCTCTCAGCTCAAAAGTCTCCTGTTGCTCACTGGTTTTCTGAGGGTTGTACTATGTATCACTTTTATTAATGATTCAGATAACTGCTTCCAAACACAATTGAAAAAACCAGCAAAACAATATCTCATACAAAGTGATGGGAGAGGCTCCTCATGGAAGAGATTAAAGGAGATTAAAGGAGATCAGTGTCTGTTGCCATGGAGACACTAAGAACAAAGGAGAGGCAGACACACTATTTCATCTGGAATTTTCTTGTTTTAAGCACCGAAGGTGTTTTAAAAACCAAACATGAGAACTGAGCAGTGTTGCCACAGTTACCTTGAAAAACTAATCTGATGACTGATTACTAGTTACTCCTTGAAAAGTAACCCAATTGCTTTACTAATTATTGTTTTTAAAAGTAACTAAATTAGACTAGAAGTTACTTTTTTTGTTACTTTCAGCAGCTAGAAATAACTAACCATGGTGATGCAGCGGCGACGCAGTAGCACTGACCACCATTGAACAGAACACTGACCGCTGCAGCATCGCGTTTGAACAGAAACCACAGACGCGAGGCAAAGACAGACTCGGCACGCTGACGCTATGCTGCTAACAGAAAGCTCCAATGTGATGCAAAGTCCTGAGCCCCGGTCTCCCCCTGCCTCACATCTGCTCTTTCATGACCAACATGAAAGTTGAGTAGCAAAGAAAAGAAAAGGAAAAAACAAAACAAAACAGTGCAAAGCTGACCACACTGACAACAGAGGATTCATCCAGTTTTCATATTAAAATATTGTAGTAAACCACTGAACAATCAGCTCCCCAAACTCAGACCCGTTCCATGGTCCTGGTACCCCGACGGAGAGGAAAATCACAAATTGCTGCGGTGGAAACGTGAACCGTAACAGACTATACCGTTCTATCCCAGTACTTTTTGTGCAGTGGAAACGGGGCTTTTGACACCCCTGCTCCACAGTGGTGACCTCTCCACTGGAAGACTCATAAGAGAGAGCTTCAGATGTCAATCCTACCATTTTGTTCTTGAGGACACCACTGTCTCTGAAGGTGTGAGATGAGATGAACTAGAGAACCCAGAACGTCCTCGGCTACACGTGACCTGGGTGTTTTTAGGTCAGAATGGCCGAGAGGTCCAAGGCGCTGCGTTCAGGTCACAGTCTCTTCTGGAGGCGTGGGTTCAAATCCCACTTCTGACAGCAGCGCATGTTTAAACATCCCGGTGTGTTCATGAACCTTTAAAGGAGTTGTATTATACTTTCTCCCATGATGCCATGTGACAGAGCAGAGCTGCCTCATTGTGCAAGGGTCAAAGGGAGGATCTTCCTTAATTGTCATTAGCTGAACCCCCAACGACACTCTATACAGCTTCACTTGTGATTCTGTGACACCAAATAATATCGTCTCCTGACCTCCACCTCCTCCAGGACTATTTTGCTCTTCCTTTTCTTCATCTTTTATCAGGATTTAGTGTCAAAGTGAAACGGGTTGAGATGCAAAAATGTTGGTGAAGCACATCTTGTGTTTTCAGTGTGGATGTGCAGCTTGATGCTTTTTGTGTCTTTAGAACCAAGTCTTCAGTCTTCCTCCTCTTCAGCTCCACCTTTTTTTCCTCACGTCTCCGTCCGTGTAGTCAGAAGAATTGGGAGGCACACGGAGCGGTGACGTCCACGTGAACAGGACTGCACTGAGGGGCGTGGCGGCTAAAATGATGTCATTTGGCTGCAGGAAGCCGTGAGGAGCTCGTGGCTCAGTGTTATAGCTTCCTGGCCTACCCAGTTAGCATTAAGATAGCCTAATGGCTATCATGCTAGCGATGCTAACTCGGTTCCTTAAAGAAATGTGGCATTGGTGAAGACCTTGGCTCTACCGAGTGTAGCTCGTACCTCTAGTTAGTAATTTATTGATACTTTTTCACTGTTACTATTATTTTCTTGATAGTTTTAGTAAGTAGGCTCAAGGTCTGGGGTGTTGTCTTCTGCTGGATGTTGTTTCTTCATGTGTATATACACTATAACCAGTACATAACTGTTACATAAAATCTATGACAAGTAATATTCAAACTCACAGCCTCTATTCAAACAAGGCAGGTTAGTTAGACTTGTAAATTATTGACGATTCATAAAATGAGGAGCTGCATTATGAGACTGACGCGCTGCCTTCTGCACCAACGAGGCCTGAAATGCTTCAGTTGTTTTTTCATGTGGATAAACATTATAAACAGAACATAACATCTGTGAACGTTTGTTAGTTAAACTTGTAAATTATTGATGATTCGTAAAATCAGGTGATGCACTGGCCGGGAATTGAACCCGGGCCTCCCGCGTGGCAGGCGAGAATTCTACCACTGAACCACCAATGCTCTCATGTTTCCATGTTCCCACCATCAGGGGTCATGTGATTCTCAGTTTGAATGATGATTCATTCAGACTCATTTCCTTCGATGACACTTTGTGATAATGAACAGGTTAGGGTTAAGGGTTAGGGTTAGGGCTAGAGTTGTCTAAGGAGCTGGATTAAGACTCCAGTCTCTCAGGAGTTGTGGGTTCAAATCCCACCACTTCCATTTTCAGAGCTGTGGATGGATTTAGTTCCTCAAATCAAGAGTGGTCTGGCACTTTAAGGCTCCCTGCCAGACAGAAAACGATGACACAAGACATTCCTTTAATGCACAGGCCCAAGCTTCATATTAGAGGTAAGTTGCAACTTTGAAATTTCCTGGAAACGTTATGAATGTGTAATGAATCATTTTTTGTGTGTTTGCTGCTTATATACCTGCCGTAATGTTACACCAGTTGTTTAGTTTACCAGTCATTTTAAAGCTAAGTAATGCTAACGGTGGCTATCAATAAAGAACCCGAGGTTTACCTTTTTTCAGTACATAACGTAAAGTAACTGTTCGTATATCTGATGGGTGAAACAGTTTGTAAAGAGTACAGCAAGAGATAAACCCTTCATAACCCTTCAAGTGTCCTGAGAGACTGGAGCCGTAATCCAGCGCCTTGGACCGCTCGGCCACACGACCTGATCTTTTTAGGGCGTCATCACAGGAAAAGAGGCTGAATTAATAATCATTCAAACTGAGAACAGGCTGAACAAAAACCTGTTTTGTGTCCAAGTTAAAAATTCACAATTCCAAAGTTTTGACTCCAGACCCAGGCCTCGTTGATTTGTGGTTCCAGTTCAGGCATTTTTCTAAATACAACTACTTGTTATTGACGTGTGACTGACGTCACAACCTACATTTTTTGACAAGTAACTTGTAATTTTAATGGATTCGTTTTCAAATCAACTTCCCAACTCTGCTAATTAACGTGGAAACTTCCTGGCTTTAAGAATCACTAAAAGAAATCAAGAAACAAATGGTGGTAGTAAAAATGTGATAATAAAAGTGAGTCAGATATAAATAGAAGAGAGAATGAAGGTCAAGGGTTAAATATGATCAGCAGGAGGCCAGGCAGTGATCAGAACTGAGTTTTTAGAAAAACCACTGATTTGATGTTGAGATCAGGGGGCATGTTGTCGGCAGCTGCTGAAAGTAACTAAAAAGTTACTGGTAATCTTTTGATTGGCCCTACTCCTGTTCAGCAGCTTGGGCAGACAATATGATGTGATTGAGAGACTTGTGATGTCACAACACTTTTTACTCTTGTAACAGGAAGAGACCAAGAGTCTCCTCCTGTTGCTGCTTTTTTAATGTTGGCATGGCTGCTGTACACGACCGGGGGGGACGCTCAAAGAGACCCCCCAACACACACACACACACACACACACACACACACACACACACACACACACACACACAACTTATCTTAATTATTTGTTTATTGCTTAAATATTTGCTTAATTATTTGTTTACACTGAAGTTATATTTCTTCTACTTTACCTATTGCTTGTTTTATTTTTTTTAACCCTGCATGCCCTTGTGTTTCCATATTGCTGCTGCTGGAACTGTGAATTGCTCTTGGAGATCATTAAAGTATTTATCTATCTATCTAAATGTGTCTTCTCCTTGAAGAGTGAGGAACAGCTGATTCATTCAGAGAGTCATTATTGCTGTCAGTGGTTATTTTCAGTGTTTGCACTCAGTGCAGGATAGAGATCTACTCACATTGTGTTTTTGTTCATGAAAAGTCAGGTTCCACTGAGATTTGAACTCAGATCACTGGATTCAAAGTCCAGAGTGCTAACCATTACACCATGGAGCCACTGGGGGGTGATCAGGAACATCTCATAAACCAGATGATGGACCAGCCAGGTCTCCACATGTACATAATATATATATATAGCAGGTCAGATAAATAGGAGGGTGTTTCCAGTGTGGTTTTGGACTTGTTGACAGTGTTGGCTTGGAGAGAAAATTCTTGGACGACCAAACAACATCATCAGGGTGAAGGTGTGAGATGAGATGAACTAGAGAACACAGAACGTCCTCAGCTACACAAGAGCTGGCTGTTTTTGTGTCAGAATGGCCGAGCGGTCCAAGGCACTGTGTTCAGGTCACAGTCTCTTCTGGAGGCGTGGGTTCAAATCCCACTTCTGACAGCAGAGTATGTTTTAAGACAAGCAGGATCAATGGGAGGGCCAACCTCAATTGGGATTAGCTCAACCCCTGATGACACTCTCTGCAGTTTAATTTGTGATTCTGTGACACCAAATGATATTGTCTCCTGACCTCCACCTCTGCCATGCTTTCATCTCTGCAAAATAATTTTTCTTCAGGTTTTAGTGTCAAAATGATCAACAGGCTGATTGAGATGCAGAAATATTGACGAAGCTCTTTGCATTGAGCATTTATGGTAGAAAGTGGGCGTGTTGAGGGCAGGAGATGAACCGTCAACCTTCCAGGTGGACTGTGATCTATAAAAGGAAAGTGTGTGTGGATGTGCGTACGCACGCTTTTATTGATCCACATTTTATTTCCTGCTTTTGGGAACACGTACATTTCTAGTAGGAATCTTATGCAAGGTTTTAAAAATGAGGCCCCAGATCCAGATCACATTCGTAATGTGATTTGTTAGAAATTTGTTAGAAAATGAAGTGAATACAGGTCAGAAACCATTGATAGTTTGTTGACATAAACAGATTTCGACAGTATTCCAGTTTAATCATGTTTTATTGAGAAATTGGAGGATGCTCTTCCAAAACACATGAGATATACTGTGAGACACACTTTGAATTCAGGAACACTTTTAGGGACCGTCTACGGAGATGGAGGAGCGTTTTCACAAAATCCTGTTTTCAGGGGTTCAAGCATGGTTGTTGTGTAAACGGACCACCATGATGCAACTAAACTTTTTCATTTCTCTCTGCTGATGGGGTCAAAGATCCTCTAGATCAGGTGTGGGGAACCCTGGTCCTCAAGGGCCACAGTCCTGGATGTTCAAACACAGCTGAGTTGTCATGGTGACGAGCCAATCATTGTTGTCAGCTGTGTTGATGTGAGGAGACATTGAAACCATGCAGGACCACGGCCCTCAAGGCTACTCTAGATCCACACTGGTGACTTCTCAACTGTGAGGTTCACATCTCAAGTCCACCATTCTGTCCTCAAGGACACTACTGTCTCAATAGAGAGCTCTGCCCAATGTGGGACTTGAACCCACAACCCTGAGCTTAAGAGTCTCATGCTCTACCAACTGATCCAGCTAAAAAAAATAAGAAAGCAGCCTGTATTAATATATTTTATTGTATATGGCTGTTCATGAAAATACATATATTATAAATATTACAAATTAAGCTTTATATACTGTATATAGTATATAGTTTTTGATATATAAAACATTGAATCTGTTCAAGGTTTTGATAGTAGTGAACTCACTCCTCTCTAATTCCAGGTTTTGGGATTCATATTACTGCTGCAAAACCATGAGAAAGAGAATTTTGCAGAATATGAGCCCTTTGATCTCAGAATTCTACCACCCTATTGGTCTCATGCATAGTTTCTGTAGTGTAGTGGTTATCACGTTTGCTTAACACGCAAAAGGTCCCCTGTTCAAAACTGGGCAGAAACACAGAGGAAGCTTTTTTTAAACTCCAAAACTCAGTTCAACTCTGGAAAATATGGGTTTAGTCCCATTTGCACAACTTTCAAGGAGACATTCAGCACATTAATTGCTCCTTCCTAATCGTCATCCTTTACAAACACTGACTGCAGTCTGAACATCAGATTTGAATGTCATCATTCATATCAGACTTCTGAAAGGAGATCATTTTTCCTGATCAGTTTCAATTGGCTCTCATGTCACAGGTCTTCTCCTGCCAAGATGTCCTCAAATCAATGTGTCTTCTCCTTGAGAGGTGAGGAATGAGCTCACTCTGAGAGCAGTGTCTCGTCTTTTGCCATGCGTCTTCCGTCCAGATGTTTGATCCTCATGTTGATACGGAGATGTGTGGAGTCCACAGTGTTTCACATCAATCACCTTGATTAGCCTGATTGTAGGACTGGACCAGTTTGAGCCTGGAGGTTTTAGTGGGGTGAAATTCACAGGGTGTGACAAGTGTCCAACATATCAGGACCAGAAATGATGGTAGTGAATCATGACTTGTTGGTTTGAGCAAGGCATTCCATTCAATGGCTTCAACTGACAGCAGTGGGAAGCAATGCAACACTATTATAAATGTTTGTATTGGAGACAGCCCTGAGCTTCCCCGGCAGGCTGTTCCTCAAACGGGGGCCATAGGAGCTGAATTCAGCCTCCTTGTGTGTGTTGATCCTTGATTGAGGGACAATTAAAAGACCTCAGGGCCCGTGAGGGTCGATATGATAAAATAAATAAGAGGGTGCAAAACCATGAAGACACTTGAAGGGTTATGAAGGGTTTATCTCTTGCTGTACTCTTTACAAACTGTTTCACCCATCAGATATACAAACAGGTACTTTACATTATGTACTGAAAAAAGGTAGACCCTTTAAAATGACACGTAAACTAAACCACTGGTGTAACATGCTGTTATTATCATCGTCAATACATGTTAGTTTACAGCAGGTATATAAACGATGAACACGCGCAAGAAACCATGCATTCATAATTTTTTTGGGAAATTTAAAAGTAGCCACTTACTGCTAGTATATAGCATTCAAGTTAAATATGTCATGATTTCCTGTCTGACAGGAGGTTGCAGGACAGAATTGAAATCAAAGGAACAGATACCAGATAGTACTATTACCTAGTAGTGTTAGGGTTTATGGTTATGGATTAGGGCTAGGGTTAGGGATTTAGGGTTAGGGTTAGGAGATGGGTTAGGGTTTAGGGTTAGGGTTAGGGTTAGGGTAAGGGTTAGGAGATGGGTTAGTGTTTAGGGTTAGGGTTAGGGTTAGGGTTTAGGGTTAGGGTTTAGGTTAACCCTTGGGTACTTATCAAACAGTACCAGATAGTACTACTACCATTAACAAACAGTACCATATAGTACTACTACCACTATCAAACAGTTCCAGAGAGTACTACTACCACTACCAAACAGTACCAGATAGTACTACTACCACTACCAAACAGTACCAGATAGTACTACTGCCACTACCAAACAGTACCATGTAGTACTACTACCACTAACAAACAGTACCAGATAGTACGACTACCACTACCAAACAGTGCCAGATAGTGCTACTACCACTACCAAACAGTACCAGATAGTACTATTACCTAGTAGTGTTAGGGTTTAATGTTATGGATTAAGGCTAGGGTTAGGGTTTTAGGGTTAGGGTTAGGGTTAGGGTTTAGGGCTATGGATTAGGGCTAGTGTTAGAGTTTTAGGTTTAGGTTTAGGGTTAGGGATAGGTATAGGGTTAGGGTTAGGGTTAGGAGATGGGGATTAGGGTTTAGGGTTAGGGTTAGGGTTTAGGGTTAGGGTTAGGGTTAGGGTTAGGGTTAGGGTTAGGGTTAGGGTTTACCGTTGGGTACTTATCAAACAGTACCAGATAGTACTACTACCATTAACAAACAGTACCATATAGTACTACTACCACTAACAAACAGTACAAGATAGTACTATTATCAGTACCAAACAGTACCATGTAGTACTACTACCACTATCAAACAGTACCATATAGTAGTACTACCACAATCAAACAGTACCAGATAGTACTATTGCCACTACCAAACAGTGCCAGAGAGTACTACTGCCATTAACAAACAGTACCAGATAGTACTTCTACCACTGTCAAACTGTGCCAGAGAGTACTACTACCACTACCAAACAGTGCCAGATAGTACTACTGCCACTACCAAACAGCACCAGATAGTACTACTACCACTGTCAAACAGTGCCAGAGAGTACTACTACCATTAACAAACAGTAGAAGATAGTACTACTTCCACTACCAAACAGTGCCAGATAGTACTACTACCACTATCAAACAGTGCCAGAGAGTACTACTACCACTACCAAGCAGTACCATATAGTACTACTACCACTATCAAACAGTTCCAGAGAGTACTACTACCACTACCAAACAGTACCAGATAGTACTACTACCACTACCAAACAGTACCAGATAGTACTACTGCCACTACCAAACAGTACCATGTAGTACTACTACCACTAACAAACAGTACCAGATAGTACGACTACCACTACCAAACAGTGCCAGATAGTGCTACTACCACTACCAAACAGTACCAGATAGTACTATTACCTAGTAGTGTTAGGGTTTAATGTTATGGATTAAGGCTAGGGTTAGGGTTTTAGGGTTAGGGTTAGGGTTAGGGTTTAGGGCTATGGATTAGGGCTAGTGTTAGAGTTTTAGGTTTAGGTTTAGGGTTAGGGATAGGTATAGGGTTAGGGTTAGGGTTAGGAGATGGGGATTAGGGTTTAGGGTTAGGGTTAGGGTTTAGGGTTAGGGTTAGGGTTAGGGTTAGGGTTAGGGTTAGGGTTTACCGTTGGGTACTTATCAAACAGTACCAGATAGTACTACTACCATTAACAAACAGTACCATATAGTACTACTACCACTAACAAACAGTACAAGATAGTACTATTATCAGTACCAAACAGTACCATGTAGTACTACTACCACTATCAAACAGTACCATATAGTAGTACTACCACTATCAAACAGTACCAGATAGTACTATTGCCACTACCAAACAGTGCCAGAGAGTACTACTGCCACTACCAAACAGCACCAGATAGTACTACTACCACTGTCAAACAGTGCCAGAGAGTACTACTACCATTAACAAACAGTAGAAGATAGTACTACTTCCACTACCAAACAGTGCCAGATAGTACTACTACCACTATCAAACAGTGCCAGAGAGTACTACTACCACTACCAAGCAGTACCATATAGTACTACTACCACTATCAAACAGCACCAGATAGAACTATTAGCTAGTAGTGTTAGGGTTTAGGGTTATGGATTAGGGCTAGGGTTAGGGATTTAGGGTTAGGGTTAGGAGATGGGTTATGGTTTAGGGTTAGGGTTTAGGGTTAGGGTTAGGGTTAGGGTTAGGGTTTAGGGTTAGGGTTTGGGGTAACCCTTGGGTACTTATCAAACAGTACCAGATAGTACTACTACCATTAACAAACAGTACCATATAGTACTATTACCTAGTAGTGTTAGGGTTTAATGTTATGGATTAAGGCTAGGGTTAGGGTTTTAGGGTTAGGGTTAGGGTTAGGGTTTAGGGCTATGGATTAGGGCTAGTGTTAGAGTTTTAGGTTTAAGGTTAGGGTTAGGGATAGGTATAGGGTTAGGGTTAGGGTTAGGAGATGGGGATTAGGGTTTAGGGTTAGGGTTAGGGTTAGGGTTTAGTGTTAGGGTTAGGGTTAGGGTTAGGGTTAACCGTTGGGTACTTATCAAACAGTACCAGATAGTACTACTACCATTAACAAACAGTACCATATAGTACTACTACCACTAACAAACAGTACAAGATAGTACTATTATCAGTACCAAACAGTACCATGTAGTACTACTACCACTATCAAACAGTACCATATAGTAGTACTACCACTATCAAACAGTACCAGATAGTACTATTGCCACTACCAAACAGTGCCAGAGAGTACTACTGCCATTAACAAACAGTACCAGATAGTACTTCTACCACTGTCAAACAGTCCCAGAGAGTACTACTACCACTACCAAACAGTGCCAGATAGTACTACTGCCACTACCAAACAGCACCAGATAGTACTACTACCACTGTCAAACAGTGCCAGAGAGTACTACTACCATTAACAAACAGTAGAAGATAGTACTACTACCACTACCAAACAGTGCCAGATAGTACTACTGCCACTACCAAACAGCACCAGATAGTACTACTACCACTGTCAAACAGTGCCAGAGAGTACTACTACCATTAACAAACAGTAGAAGATAGTACTACTTCCACTACCAAACAGTGCCAGATAGTACTACTACCACTATCAAACAGTACCATATAGTACTACTACCACTACCAAACAGTGCCAGAGAGTACTACTACCACTACCAAACAGTGCCAGAGAGTACTACTACCACTTCCAAACAGTATCAGAGAGTGCTACTATCACTATCAAACAGTACCATGTAGTACTACTACCACTATCAAACAGTACCATATAGTAGTACTACCACTATCAAACAGTACCAGATAGTACTATTGCCACTACCAAACAGTGCCAGAGAGTACTACTGCCATTAACAAACAGTACCAGATAGTACTTCTACCACTGTCAAACAGTCCCAGAGAGTACTACTACCACTACCAAACAGTACCAGATAGTACTACTACCACTACCAAACAGCACCATTTAGTGCTATTACCACTACCAAACAGTACCAGATAGTACTACTACCACTACCAAACAGTAGAAGATAGTACTACTACCACTATCAAACAGTTCCAGAGAGTACTACTACCACTATCAAACAGTGCCATAGAGTACTACTACCATTAACAAACAGTAGAAGATAGTACTACTACCACTACCAAACAGTGCCAGATAGTACTACTACCACTATCAAACAGTGCCAGAGAATACTACTGCCACTACCAAACAGCACCAGATAGTAGTACTACCACTATCAAACAGTGCCAGAGAGTACTACTACCATTAACAAACAGTAGAAGATAGTACTACTTCCACTACCAAACAGTGCCAGATAGTACTACTACCACTATCAAACAGTGCCAGAGAGTACTACTACCACTACCAAACAGTACCAGATAGTACTACTACAACTACAAAACAGTGCCAGAGAGTACTACTACCACTACCAAACAGTACCAGATAGTACTACTACCACTACCAAGCAGTACCATATAGTACTACTACCACTATCAAACAGCACCAGATAGAACTACTACCACTATCAAACAGTACCATATAGTACTACTACCACTATCAAACAGTACCATATAGTACTACTACCACTAACAAACAGTACAAGATAGTACTATTATCAGTACCAAACAGTACCATATAGTACTATTACCACTACCAAACAGTACCAGAGAGTCCAACTACCACTATCAAACAGTACCATGTAGTACTACTACCACTATCAAACAGTACCAGATAGAACTACTACCACTATCAAACAGTACCATATAGTACTACTACCACTAACAAACAGTCCCAGAGAGTACTACTACCACTATCAAACAGTACCATGTAGTACTACTACCACTACCAAACAGTACCAGATAGTACGACTACCACTACCAAACAGTGCCAGATAGTGCTACTACCACTATCAAACAGTGCCAGAGAGTACTACTACCACTACCAAACAGTACCAGATAGTACTACTACAACTACAAAACAGTGCCAGAGAGTACTACTACCACTACCAAACAGTGCCAGATAGTGCTACTACCACTACCAAACAGTACCAGATAGTACTATTACCTAGTAGTGTTAGGGTTTAATGTTATGGATTAGGGCTAGGGTTAGGGTTTTAGGGTTAGGGTTAGGGTTAGGGTTAGGGTTAGGGTTTAGGGTTAGGGTTAGGGTTAGGGTTAGGGTTAGGGTTAACCGTTGGGTATTTATCAAACAGTACCAGATAGTGCTACTACCATTAACAAACAGTACCATATAGTACTACTACCACTAACAAACAGTACAAGATAGTACTATTATCAGTACCAAACAGTACCATATAGTAGTACTACCACTATCAAACAGTACCAGATAGTACTATTGCCACTACCAAACAGTGCCAGAGAGTACTACTGCCATTAACAAACAGTACCATATAGTACTACTACCATTAACAAACAGTAGAAGATAGTACTACTTCCACTAACAAACAGTACAAGATAGTACTATTATCAGTACCAAACAGTACCATGTAGTACTACTACCACTATCAAACAGTACCAGACAGAACTACTACCACTATCAAACAGTACCATGTAGTACTACTACCACTAACAAACAGTACCAGATAGTAGTACTACCACTATCAAACAGTTCCAGAGAGTACTACTACCACTACCAAACAGTACCAGATAGTACTATTACCTAGTAGTGTTAGGGTTTAATGTTATGGATTAGGGCTAGGGTTAGGGTTTTAGGGTTAGGGTTAGGGTTAGGGATAGGTATAGGGTTAGGGTTAGGGTTAGGAGATGGGGATTAGGGTTTAGGGTTAGGGTTAGGGTTAGGGTTTAGGGTTAGGGTTAGGATTAGGGTTTAGGGTTAGGGTTAGGGTTAGGGTTAGGGTTAGGGTTAGGGTTTACCGTTGGGTACTTATCAAACAGTACCAGATAGTACTACTACCATTAACAAACAGTACCATATAGTACTACTACCACTAACAAACAGTACAAGATAGTACTATTATCAGTACCAAACAGTGCCAGATAGTGCTACTACCACTATCAAACAGTGCCAGATAGTACTACTACCATTAACAAACAGTAGAAGATAGTACTACTACCACTACCAAACAGTGCCAGATAGTACTACTACCACTATCAAACAGTGCCAGAGAATACTACTGCCACTACCAAACAGCACCAGATAGTACTATTACCACTACCAAACAGTACCAGATAGTACTACTACCACTACCAAACAGTACCAGATAGTACTACTACCACTATCAAACAGTGCCAGAGAATACTACTGCCACTACCAAACAGCACCAGATAGTACTATTACCACTACCAAACAGTACCAGATAGTACTACTACCACTACCAAACAGTACCAGAGAGTACTACTACACTACCAAACAGTACCAGATAGTACTACTACCACTACCAAACAGTACCAGATAGTACTACTACAACTACAAAACAGTGCCAGAGAGTACTACTACCACTACCAAACAGTACCACATAGTACTACTGCCACTACCAAACAGTACCATGTAGTACTACTACCACTACCAAACAGTGCCAGATAGTGCTACTACCACTACCAAACAGTACCAGATAGTACTATTACCTAGTAGTGTTAGGGTTTAATGTTATGGATTAGGGCTAGGGTTAGGGTTTTAGGGTTAGGGTTAGGGTTAGGGTTAGGGTTAGGGTTTAGGGTTAGGGTTAGGGTTAGGGTTAGGGTTAACCGTTGGGTATTTATCAAACAGTACCAGATAGTGCTACTACCATTAACAAACAGTACCATATAGTACTACTACCACTAACAAACAGTACAAGATAGTACTATTATCAGTACCAAACAGTACCATATAGTAGTACTACCACTATCAAACAGTACCAGATAGTACTATTGCCACTACCAAACAGTGCCAGAGAGTACTACTGCCATTAACAAACAGTACCATATAGTACTACTACCATTAACAAACAGTAGAAGATAGTACTACTTCCACTACCAAACAGTAGAAGATAGTACTACTACCACTATCAAACAGTGCCAGAGAGTACTACTGCCACTACCAAACAGCACCAGATAGTACTACTACCACTATCAAACAGTGCCAGAGAGTACTACTACCATTAACAAACAGTAGAAGATAGTACTACTTCCACTACCAAACAGTGCCAGATAGTACAACTACCACTATCAAACAGTACCAGATAGTACTACTACCACTATCAAACAGTACCAGATAGAACTACTACCACTATCAAACAGTACCATATAGTACTACTACCACTAACAAACAGTTCCAGACAGAACTACTACCACTATCAAACAGTACCATGTAGTACTATTACCTAGTAGTGTTAGGGTTTAGGGTTGTGGATTAGGGCTAGGGTTAGAGATTTAGGGTTAGGGTTAGGGTTAGGGTTAGGGTTAGGGTTAGGGTTAGGGTAAGGGTTACGAGATGGGTTAGGGTTTAGGGTTAGGGTTAGGAGATGGGTTAGGGTTTAGGGTTAAGGTTAGGGTTAGGGTAAGGGTTACGAGATGGGTTAGGGTTTGGGGTAACCCTTGGGTACTTATCAAACAGTACCAGATAGTACTACTACCATTAACAAACAGTACCATATAGTACTATTACCTAGTAGTGTTAGGGTTTAATGTTATGGATTAGGGCTAGGGTTAGGGTTTTAGGGTTAGGGTTAGGGTTAGGGTTTAGGGCTATGGATTAGGGCTAGTGTTAGAGTTTTAGGTTTAGGGTTAGGGTTAGGGTTAGGGATAGGTATAGGGTTAGGGTTAGGGTTAGGGTTAGGGTTAGGGTTAACCGTTGGGTACTTATCAAACAGTACCAGATAGTACTACTACCATTAACAAACAGTACCATATAGTACTACTACCACTAACAAACAGTACAAGATAGTACTATTATCAGTACCAAACAGTGCCAGATAGTGCTACTACCACTATCAAACAGTGCCAGATAGTACTACTACCATTAACAAACAGTGCCAGATAGTACTACTACCATTAACAAACAGTAGAAGATAGTACTACTACCACTACCAAACAGTGCCAGATAGTACTACTACCACTATCAAACAGTGCCA
>NC_137673.1:11861880-11986880 GCF_963422515.1 Blennius ocellaris | reverse complement strand
GTGCCAGAGAGTACTACTACCACTACCAAACAGTACCAGATAGTACTACTGCCACTACCAAACAGCACCAGATAGTACTACTACCACGATCAAACAGTGCCAGAGAGTACTACTACCATTAACAAACAGTAGAAGATAGTACTACTTCCACTACCAAACAGTGCCAGATAGTACTACTACCACTACCAAACAGCACCAGATAGTACTACTACCACGATCAAACAGTGCCAGAGAGTACTACTACCATTAACAAACAGTAGAAGATAGTACTACTTCCACTACCAAACAGTGCCAGATAGTACTACTACCACTACCAAACAGTACCATATAGTAATACTACCATTAACAAACAGTACCAGATAGTACTTCTACCACTGTCAAACAGTACCAGATAGTACTACTACCACTATAAAACAGTGCCAGAGAGTACTACTACCACTACCAAACAGTACCAGATAGTACTACTGCCACTACCAAACAGCACCAGATAGTACTACTACCACGATCAAACAGTGCCAGAGA
Source organism: Blennius ocellaris (assembly GCF_963422515.1). Taxonomy (NCBI): domain Eukaryota; kingdom Metazoa; phylum Chordata; class Actinopteri; order Blenniiformes; family Blenniidae; genus Blennius; species Blennius ocellaris. The sequence continues at coordinate 11,986,358 of NC_137673.1, read as the reverse complement.
GTACTACTACCATTAACAAACAGTAGAAGATAGTACTACTTCCACTACCAAACAGTGCCAGATAGTACTACTACCACTACCAAACAGTACCATATAGTAATACTACCATTAACAAACAGTACCAGATAGTACTTCTACCACTGTCAAACAGTACCAGATAGTACTACTACCACTATAAAACAGTGCCAGAGAGTACTACTACCACTACCAAACAGTACCAGATAGTACTACTGCCACTACCAAACAGCACCAGATAGTACTACTACCACGATCAAACAGTGCCAGAGAGTACTACTACCATTAACAAACAGTAGAAGATAGTACTACTTCCACTACCAAACAGTGCCAGATAGTACTACTACCACTACCAAACAGTACCAGATAGTACAACTACCACTACAAAACAGTGCCAGAGAGTACTACTACCACTACCAAACAGTACCAGATAGCACTACTACCACTATCAAACAGTACCATATAGTACTACTACCACTAACAAACAGTTCCAGACAGAACTCCTACCACTATCAAACAGTACCATGTAGTACTACTACCACTATCAAACACTACCAGATAGTAGTACTACCACTATCAAACAGTACCAGATAGTACTATTGCCACTACCAAACAGTAGAAGATAGTACTACTTCCACTACCAAACAGTGCCAGAGAGTACTACTACACTACCAAACAGTACCAGATAGTACTACTACCACTATCAAACAGTGCCAGAGAGTACTACTGCCACTACCAAAAAGTACCATATAGTACTACTACCATGAACAAACAGTACCAGATAGTACTACTACCACTATCAAACAGTGCCAGAGAGTACTACTGCCACTACCAAAAAGTACCATATAGTACTACTACCATGAACAAACAGTACCAGATAGTACTTCTACCACTATCAAACAGTACCAGATAGTACTACTACCACTACCAAACAGTAGAAGATAGTACTACTTCCACTACCAAACAGTGCCAGAGAGTACTACTACACTACCAAACAGTACCAGATAGTACTACTACCACTATCAAACAGTGCCAGAGAGTACTACTGCCACTACCAAAAAGTACCATATAGTACTACTACCATGAACAAACAGTACCAGATAGTACTACTACCACTATCAAACAGTGCCAGAGAGTACTACTGCCACTACCAAAAAGTACCATATAGTACTACTACCATGAACAAACAGTACCAGATAGTACTTCTACCACTATCAAACAGTACCAGATAGTACTACTACCACTACCAAACAGTACCATTTAGTACTATTACCATTAACAAACAGTAGAAGATAGTACTACTTCCACTACCAAACAGTGCCAGATAGTACTACTACCACTATAAAACAGTGCCAGAGAGTACTACTACCACTACCAAACAGTACCAGATAGTACTACTGCCACTACCAAACAGCACCAGATAGTACTACTACCACGATCAAACAGTGCCAGAGAGTACTACTACCATTAACAAACAGTAGAAGATAGTACTACTTCCACTACCAAACAGTGCCAGATAGTACTACTACCACTACCAAACAGCACCAGATAGTACTACTACCACGATCAAACAGTGCCAGAGAGTACTACTACCATTAACAAACAGTAGAAGATAGTACTACTTCCACTACCAAACAGTGCCAGATAGTACTACTACCACTACCAAACAGTACCATATAGTAATACTACCATTAACAAACAGTACCAGATAGTACTTCTACCACTGTCAAACAGTACCAGATAGTACTACTACCACTATAAAACAGTGCCAGAGAGTACTACTACCACTACCAAACAGTACCAGATAGTACTACTGCCACTACCAAACAGCACCAGATAGTACTACTACCACGATCAAACAGTGCCAGAGAGTACTACTACCATTAACAAACAGTAGAAGATAGTACTACTTCCACTACCAAACAGTGCCAGATAGTACTACTACCACTACCAAACAGTACCATATAGTAATACTACCATTAACAAACAGTACCAGATAGTACTTCTACCACTGTCAAACAGTACCAGATAGTACTACTACCACTATAAAACAGTGCCAGAGAGTACTACTACCACTACCAAACAGTACCAGATAGTACTACTGCCACTACCAAACAGCACCAGATAGTACTACTACCACGATCAAACAGTGCCAGAGAGTACTACTACCATTAACAAACAGTAGAAGATAGTACTACTTCCACTACCAAACAGTGCCAGATAGTACTACTACCACTACCAAACAGTACCAGATAGTACAACTACCACTACAAAACAGTGCCAGAGAGTACTACTACCACTACCAAACAGTACCAGATAGCACTACTACCACTATCAAACAGTACCATATAGTACTACTACCACTAACAAACAGTTCCAGACAGAACTCCTACCACTATCAAACAGTACCATGTAGTACTACTACCACTATCAAACACTACCAGATAGTAGTACTACCACTATCAAACAGTACCAGATAGTACTATTGCCACTACCAAACAGTAGAAGATAGTACTACTTCCACTACCAAACAGTGCCAGAGAGTACTACTACACTACCAAACAGTACCAGATAGTACTACTACCACTATCAAACAGTGCCAGAGAGTACTACTGCCACTACCAAAAAGTACCATATAGTACTACTACCATGAACAAACAGTACCAGATAGTACTACTACCACTATCAAACAGTGCCAGAGAGTACTACTGCCACTACCAAAAAGTACCATATAGTACTACTACCATGAACAAACAGTACCAGATAGTACTTCTACCACTATCAAACAGTACCAGATAGTACTACTACCACTACCAAACAGTACCATTTAGTACTATTACCATTAACAAACAGTAGAAGATAGTACTACTGCCACTACCAAACAGCACCAGATAGTACTACTACCACGATCAAACAGTGCCAGAGAGTACTACTACCATTAACAAACAGTAGAAGATAGTACTACTTCCACTACCAAACAGTGCCAGATAGTACTACTACCACTATCAAACAGTGCCAGAGAGTACTACTACCACTACCAAACAGTACCAGATAGTACTACTACCACTACAAAACAGTGCCAGAGAGTACTACTACCACTACCAAACAGTACCAGATAGTACTACTACCACTACCAAACAGTACCATATAGTACTACTACCACTACAAAACAGTGCCAGAGAGTACTACTACCACTACCAAACAGTACCAGATAGTACTACTACCACTACCAAACAGTACCATATAGTACTACTACCACTACCAAACAGTGCCAGATAGTACTACTACCACTACCAAACAGTGCCAGAGAGTACTACTACCACTTCCAAACAGTGCCAGAGAGTACTACTACCACTTCCAAACAGTATCAGAGAGTGCTACTACCACTATCTGACAGTACCAGATAGTACTACTTCCACTATCAAACAGTACCAGATTGAACTACTACCACTATCAAACAGTACCATATAGTACTACTACCACTAACAAACAGTACCAGACAGAACTACTACCACTATCAAACAGTACCAGATAGTACTACTACCACTATCTGACAGTGCCAGATAGTACTACTACACTACCAAACAGTACCATATAGTAATACTACCATTAACAAACAGTACCAGATAGTACTTCTACCACTGTCAAACAGTACCAGATAGTACTACTACCACTATAAAACAGTGCCAGAGAGTACTACTACCACTACCAAACAGTACCAGATAGTACTACTGCCACTACCAAACAGCACCAGATAGTACTACTACCACGATCAAACAGTGCCAGAGAGTACTACTACCATTAACAAACAGTAGAAGATAGTACTACTTCCACTACCAAACAGTGCCAGATAGTACTACTACCACTATCAAACAGTGCCAGAGAGTACTACTACCACTACCAAACAGTACCAGATAGTACTACTACCACTACAAAACAGTGCCAGAGAGTACTAATACCACTACCAAACAGTACCAGATAGTACTACTACCACTACCAAACAGTACCATATAGTACTACTACCACTACCAAACAGTGCCAGATAGTACTACTACCACTACCAAACAGTGCCAGAGAGTACTACTACCACTTCCAAACAGTATCAGAGAGTGCTACTACCACTACCAAACAGTACCAGATAGTGCAACTACCACTATCTGACAGTGCCAGATAGTACTACTACCACTACCAAACAGTGCCAGAGAGTACTACTACCACTTCCAAACAGTATCAGAGAGTGCTACTACCACTACCAAGCAGTACCAGATAGTACTACTACCACTATCAAACAGTACCAGATAGTAGTACTACATCTATCAAACAGTACCAGATAGTACTATTGCCAAGCACCAAACAGTATCAGATAGTACTACTACCACTATCTGACAGTGCCAGATAGTACTACTACACTACCAAACAGTACCATATAGTAATACTACCATTAACAAACAGTACCAGATAGTACTTCTACCACTGTCAAACAGTACCAGATAGTACTACTACCACTATAAAACAGTGCCAGAGAGTACTACTACCACTACCAAACAGTACCAGATAGTACTACTACCACTACCAAACAGTACCAGATAGTACTATTACCTAGTAGTGTTAGGGTTTAATGTTATGGATTAGGGCTAGGGTTAGGGTTTTAGGGTTAGGGTTAGGGTTAGGGTTTAGGGCTATGGATTAGGGCTAGTGTTAGAGTTTTAGGTTTAGGGTTAGGGTTAGGGATAGGTATAGGATTAGGGTTAGGAGATGGGGATTAGGGTTTGGGGTTAGGGTTAGGGTTAGGGTTTAGGGTTAGGGTTAGGGTTAGGGTTAGGGTTAGGGTTAGGGTTAACCGTTGGGTACTTATCAAACAGTACCAGACAGTACTACTACCATTAACAAACAGTACCAGAGAGTCCAACTACCACTATCAAACAGTACCATGTAGTACTACTACCACTATCAAACAGTACCATATAGTAGTACTACCACTATCAAACAGTACCAGATAGTACTATTGCCACTACCAAACAGTGCCAGAGAGTACTACTGCCATTAACAAACAGTACCAGATAGTACTTCTACCACTGTCAAACAGTCCCAGAGAGTACTACTACCACTATCAAACAGTACCAGAGAGTCCAACTACCACTATCAAACAGTACCATGTAGTACTACTACACCTATCAAACAGTACCATATAGTAGTACTACCACTATCAAACAGTACCAGATAGTACTATTGCCATTACCAAACAGTGCCAGAGAGTACTACTGCCATTAACAAACAGTACCAGATAGTACTTCTACCACTGTCAAACAGTCCCAGAGAGTACTACTACCACTATCAAACAGTACCATGTAGTACTACTACCACTAACAAACAGTACCAGATAGTACGACTACCACTACCAAACAGTGCCAGATAGTGCTATTACCTAGTAGTGTTAGGGATTAGGGTTATGGATTAGGGCTAGGGTTAGGGATTTAGGTTTAGGTTTAGGAGATGGGTTAGGGTTTAGGGTTAGGGTTAGGGTTAGGGTTAGGGTTAGGGTTAGGGTAAGGGTTAGGAGATGGGTTAGGGTTTAGGGTTAGGGTTAGGGTTAGGGTTTAGGGTTAGGGTTTGGGTTAACCCTTGGGTACTTATCAAACAGTACTAGATAGTACTACTACCATGAACAAACAGTACCATATAGTACTACTACCACTAACAAACAGTACCATATAGTACTATTACCACTACCAAACAGTACTAGAGAGAACTACTACCACTATCAAACAGTACCATGTAGTACTATGACCACTATCAAACAGTACCATGTAGCACTACTACCACTATCAAACAGTGCCAGAGAGTACTACTACCACTACCAAACAGTGCCAGATAGTACTACTGCCACTACCAAACAGTACCATATAGTACTACTACCATGAACAAAGAGTACCAGATAGTACTTCTACCACTATCAAACAGTACCAGATAGTACTACTACCACTACCAAACAGTACCATTTAGTACTATTACCACTACCAAACAGTACCAGATAGTACTACTACCACTACCAAACAGTACCAGACAGAACTACTACCACTATCAAACAGTACCATGTAGTACTACTACCACTACCAAACAGTACCAGACAGAACTACTACCACTATCAAACAGTACCATGTAGTACTACTACCACTATCAAACAGTACCAGATAGTAGTACTACCACTATCAAACAGTTCCAGAGAGTACTACTACCACTATCAAACAGTGCCATAGAGTACTACTACCATTAACAAACAGTAGAAGATAGTAGTACTGCCACTACCAAACAGCACCAGATAGTACTACTACCACTATCAAACAGTGCCAGAGAGTACTACTACCACTACCAAACAGTACCAGATAGTACTACTACCACTACCAAACAGTACCATATAGTACTACTACCACTACCAAACAGTGCCAGATAGTACTACTACCACTACCAAACAGTGCCAGAGAGTACTACTACCACTTCCAAACAGTGCCAGAGAGTACTACTACCACTACCAAACAGTACCAGACAGAACTACTACCACTATCAAACAGTACCATGTAGTACTACTACCACTACCAAACAGTACCAGACAGAACTACTACCACTATCAAACAGTACCATGTAGTACTACTACCACTATCAAACAGTACCAGATAGTAGTACTACCACTATCAAACAGTTCCAGAGAGTACTACTACCACTATCAAACAGTGCCATAGAGTACTACTACCATTAACAAACAGTAGAAGATAGTAGTACTGCCACTACCAAACAGCACCAGATAGTACTACTACCACTATCAAACAGTGCCATAGAGTACTACTACCACTAACAAACAGTACCAGATAGTGCTACTACCACTACCAAACAGTACCAGATAGTGCTACTACCACTACCAAACAGTACCAGATAGTGCTACTACCACTATCAAACAGTACCAGATAGTACTACTACCACTACCAAACAGTACCAGATAGTGCTATTACCTAGTAGTGTTAGGGATTAGGGTTATGGATTAGGGCTAGTGTTAGGGATTTAGGGTTAGGTTTAGGAGATGGGTTAGGGTTGAGGGTTAGGGTTAGGGTTAGGGTAAGGGTTAGGAGATGGGTTAGGGTTTAGGGTTAGGGTTTGGGTAAACCCTTGGGTACTTATCAAACAGTACCAGATAGTGCTACTACCACTATCAAACAGTACCATATAGTACTACTACCACTAACAAACAGTACCAGACAGAACTACTACCATTAACAAACAGTACCATATAGTACTATTACCACTACCAAACAGTACTAGAGAGAACTACTACCACTATCAAACAGTACCATGTAGTACTACGACCACTATCAAACAGTACCATGTAGTACTACTACCACTATCAAACAGTGCCAGAGAGTACTACTACCACTACCAAACAGTGCCAGATAGTACTACTGCCACTACCAAACAGTACCATATAGTACTACTACCATGAACAAACAGTACCAGATAGTACTTCTACCACTATCAAACAGTACCAGATAGTACTACTACCACTACCAAACAGTACCATTTAGTACTATTACCACTACCAAACAGTACCAGATAGTACTACTACCACTACCAAACAGTACCAGACAGAACTACTACCACTATCAAACAGTACCATGTAGTACTACTACCACTACCAAACAGTACCAGACAGAACTACTACCACTATCAAACAGTACCATGTAGTACTACTACCACTACCAAACAGTGCCAGATAGTGCTACTACCACTACCAAACAGTACCAGATAGTGCTACTACCACTACCAAACAGTACCAGATAGTGCTACTACCACTACCAAACAGTACCAGATAGTGCTACTACCTAGTAGTGTTAGGGATTAGGGTTATGGATTGGGGCTAGGGTTAGGGATTTAGGGTTAGGTTTAGGAGATGGGTTAGGGTAAGGGTTAGGAGATGGGTTAGGGTTTAGGGTTAGGGTTAGGGTTAGGGTTTAGGGTTAGGGTTTGGGTTAACCCTTGGGTACTTATCAAACAGTACCAGATAGTACTACTACCATTAACAAACAGTATCAGAGAGTGCTACTACCACTACCAAACAGTACCAGATAGTGCAACTACCACTATCTGACAGTACCAGATAGTACTACTACCACTATCAAACAGTACCAGATAGAACTACTACCACTATCAAACAGTACCATATAGTACTACTACCACTAACAAACAGTACCAGACAGAACTACTACCATTAACAAACAGTACCAGATAGTACTACTACCACTACCAAACAGTACCAGATAGTACTACTACCACTACAAAACAGTGCCAGAGAGTACTACTACCACTACCAAACAGTACCAGATAGTACTACTACCACTACCAAACAGTACCATATAGTACTACTACCACTACCAAACAGTGCCAGATAGTACCACTACCACTACCAAACAGTGCCAGAGAGTACTACTACCACTTCCAAACAGTATCAGAGAGTGCTACTACCACTACCAAACAGTACCAGATAGTGCTACTACCACTATCTGACAGTACCAGATAGAACTACTACCACTATCAAACAGTACCAGATAGTACTACTACACTACCAAACAGTACCAGATAGTACTACTACCACTACCAAACAATACCAGATAGTACTACTACCACTACCAAACAGTACCAGATAGTACTACTACCACTACCAAACAGTACCAGATAGTACTACTACCACTACCAAACAGTACCAGAGAGTTCTACTACCACTACCAAACAGTACCAGATAGTACTCCTACCACTACCAAACAGTGCCAGATAGTACTACTACCACTATCAAACAGCACCAGATAGTACTACTACACTACCAAACAGTACCAGATAGTACTACTACCACTATCAAACAGTACCAGATAGTACTACTACCACTACCAAACAGTACCAGATAGTACTACTACCACTATCAAACAGTACCAGATAGTACTACTACACTACCAAACAGTACCAGATAGTACTACTACCACTACCAAACAATACCAGATAGTGCTACTACCACTACCAAACAGTACCAGATAGCACTACTACCACTACCAAACAGTACCAGAGAGTTCTACTACCACTACCAAACAGTACCAGATGGTACTACTACCACTATCAAACAGTACCAGATAGTACTACTACCACTAACAAACAGTACCAGATAGTACTACTACCACTACCAAACAGTACCAGATAGTACTACTACACTACCAAACAGTACCAGATAGTACTACTACCACTACCAAACAGTACCAGATAGTACTACTATACTACCAAACAGTACCAGATAGTACTACTACCACTACCAAACAGTACCAGATAGTACTACTACCACTATCAAACAGTACCAGATAGTACTACTACCACTAACAAACAGTACCAGATAGTACTACTACCACTACCAAACAGTACCAGATAGTACTACTATACTACCAAACAGTACCAGATAGTACTACTACACTACCAAACAGTACCAGATAGTACTACTACACTACCAAACAGTACCAGGTGAATTGAGCCTTTCAGCCAAAACAAACTGAGGAATTTAGGGCTGGTCTTGGATCAGTCCATGTCACTGGAGCAACATTGTAGACAGCTGGTAAAAAACTGCTTTTTCCAGTTGTGTAACGTCTCCAAGCTCAGGTCCATGATGTCCAGAGAAGAGCTTGAAATGATTGTCCATGCATTTGTGTCCTCACACCTGGACGACAGCAACGTGGTTCGGGTCTTCAAGTGTCTCAACAAAACAGAACTGGATCAGTTGCAGTCAATCCAAAATTCATGGTGAGACTTTAGAGCAGCAGCAACAGGAGGACCATGTGACCTCTGTTCATATCTCTCCACTGGCTCCCTGCTGACTTTCATATTCAGGTTCAAATCTTGGTGCTCACTTTTCCAGCCCTACATGGTCAAGCTCCTCCTTACATTGCTGACCTCATGAAGCCCTACAGCTCGACTCAGAGCTTGAGATGGTCTGGGCAGAACTTGTTAATGGTTCCATGTTTTGAAACTCCTGCTTTAAAACTTGTGATAACAACATTTTAGTAGCAACTGCCGTGACCCGGATTCAAACCGGGGTTGCTGCAGCCACAACACAGAGTACTAACCACTATACCATCACAACACAGAGTACTAACCACTATACCATCACAACACAGAGTACTAACCACTATACCATCACGGCTCCTGGATGCACTGCTGGGATTTTGTCTTGGCCTCATTGGCGCCCTCCTCAGGTTGCTCCTCACACTCTTGTTGTCCTGCTGGTCCCTCAATCTGAAAGACCAGGATTTCTTTCAACCCTAATCCTAAAGGAGTTAAGGGAAGGTGTTAGGAGGCTCCTAAAGGAGATAAGGAAAGGTGTTAGGAGGCTCCTAAAGGAGTTAAGGAAAGGAGTTAGGAGGCTCCTAAAAGAGTTAAGGAAAGGAGTTAGGAGGCTCCTAAAGGAGTTAAGGAAAGGTGTTAGGATGCTCCTAAAGGAGTTAAGGAAAGGAGCTAGGATGCTCCTAAAGGAGTTAAGGAAAGCAGTTAGGATGCTCCTAAAGGAGTTAAGGAAAGGCAAGTACGTTAGTGTGGCAGTCAGACTGCACTTTCACTTCATGATGTCATAATAAAGCGACGGCAGCACAAGTCTGCTGTGGTGAGGAAAGAACTACAAGTTTCCCAAATAGGACTATAAAAAGCAAACTTGTACATTATTGGTGATTGGTAAAATAAGGAGCTGCATTGGCCGGGAATTGAACCTGCGTGGCAGCGAGAATTGTAGCAGTGAAGAACCAATGCTCTCATGCTGACACATTCCCACCATGAGAGGTCATGTGATCAACTGCTGAGCTCAGTGGACTCATGTTACAGTATCTTCACCTATCAAAAGCTCATTTCTTCTGCTCACTGTTGCTGAGCTGGGAAGCTAAGCAGGGTCAGGCCTGGTTAGTATTGTGATGAGACATGGCAGTATCTCCTCGTTAGTATAGTGGTCAGTATCCCCGCCTGTCACGTGGGAGACCGGGGTTCAATTCCCCGACGGGGAGTTTGCTTCATGGTGTTTATTTACTGATAATCCTCAGGTTGAGGTCACAAAGGACCTTTCAGGCTTGACACTGACAGGTCCTGACAGAGTTCCTCCATGTTTTCTGGAGCCTGGATGGACCAGGTGAGCTCCATCAGCTGACCAGTCTCTGATTGGTGGTCAGTATTTGAGAGAGACTCACAACAAAGACACTCTGGAGCTTTATTCCAGTTTGAATTGAGAGACACCTGATTGACAACAGATGGAACAATCAACAGGTTTTCAGTGTATTTTCACTATAAAAAGGTCATTTCTTCCTGTCACTGATCCTTACGGCCATACCACCCTGAACACGCCTGATCTCATCTGATCTTGGAAGCTAAGCTGGTAGAAATCCTACACGAGGTTTTATAAATGAGGCCCCAGATCAGAACTGCTGGAGTGAAACATGAAGTCCATCAGGAAAGGAGGAGAACGCCGCCACTAGAAGTGGAGATATTTTCAGGATTGCTACGTTACGTTATGGAACGCACACTGAAGTAAACCCGGAAGTGGAGTTTGGACATGATTGTGTGTGCATCTGTGGTCTGGTGGTGAGTGTGTGTGTTGCCTTCAGGGGTAATGGGAAATAAAACCAATGCATGTGAGAAACACTAAACGATAAAAGTTCACATCTTGAGTTAATGCTTTCACCAAAGTGGGCTGGTGAGCTCAGTTGGAATTGCTCTTTGAACAATTTGATTAAAACTCAAAGCCACGCCCACTTTCTGTAAGAACCAGTCTCTGTGGCGCAATCGGCTAGCGCATTCAGCTGTTAACTGAAAGGATGGTGGTTCGAGCCCACCCAGGGACGAGAGCTTTGGCTGTGCACAGAGAGACACTTCAAGACAGACTTTTCATTTGAATAGTGTATATAGATTATATCCATTCTGATATCACCACATGGAGGCGCTGTTTCAAGCAGTGCATCAGGATGGGTTCAGGTGAAGGACTGCTGATTCATTGTGCTCTCCATGTGTGAGTTCAAATCCCACACTGGTCGATTCATGTCATTATAGCACACGACTGAAACATTCCTCCAGAACTCATAACGAACCAGAGTTAGCAAGGAGATGCTAACTGAAAACCCAAGGAATCAATCCTGTAGGAATGAGTTTAACATTGGGATGGACACACAAATCCATAAATAGTGTAACCACAAATGTCAAAAGTAAACTACACTACTTTCTGGACTATAAGCCATTACTCTTTCCACGTGCTATGATCCCTGCAGCTTATACAATGACGTGGTTAATATATGGATTTATAAGGATTAACTGTCTTCATGCCGTGGATACATCTCCGGGGCTTTATTCACTTTTCACAGAGCTCCATCTGACTGCACTGTCAGAGACTGAGTTCCCTCTTTGCTCTGCTGCAGCAGTGGTTGACCCAGTTAGACCATGGTTTCCACAGTACCCTCTTCATATTTGGACCAAAGTACTCTGCAGCCCAACGCAGTAACATCTGTCTGGTAAACTTCCTCATAAGACAAGCAAAAGTGGGAATCTGGTTATCACGGCCAACATTTGCCAGGGTGCAGGGTCTGATGATGCTCTGCAGGTTTTCAGAGGCCTGGTGGCTGCAGGACTCAGGGTGGAGTTCACCTTCTACAAAACAGTGTCCAATCTGAGAGTCTGTTTCTGTTTGGACTGTCGGTTCTGTTTGCCATAGAGCAGGAAGAACTACTGCTGCACTTCTAGTGTGTGTGTGCGTGCGTGCATGTGTGTGTTAATCTTGCATACGCTTGTGCACTGCACTCAGAGTAGGATGTATGAAATTCCCTCCTTTCCTCCTTCAGTACAAGAGAATACTTTTGTTAATGATTCAGATATCACAATTAAAAAAAACAGCAAAACAATGTCCCATACAAAGTGATGGAAGGGTCCGAAGGTGTTTTAAAAATCTAACATGAGAACTGAGCAGTGTTGTCACAGTTACCTTGAAAAACTAATCTGATTACTGATTACTAGTTACTCATTCAAAAATTAACTTAGTTATTTTACTGATTACTTGTTTGTAAAAGTAACTAAGTTATATTACAAGTAGCTGTTTAGTTACTTTCATCAGCTGCTGAAAACATGTCCCCTGATCTCAACATAAAAATCTTGAAGCTCACAGGTGTGTTTAGTTACATAATCAGAGAGCAGCAGAGTCCATCAGTGTCTCATTACCTCCTGTTGAGTCAATTCAGATGAGAGAGGCTCCTCATGGAGATCAAAGGAGAGCAGGGTCTGTTGCCATGGAGATTTCTTTTATTGATTCTTAATCCCAGGACGTTTCCATTTTAGACAACTTTAGTTTTGTGTCTTTTATGTTTGTGATCTACGTTTTTCCTCCAAAAGTAAACAACTGAATGAACATCCTCCAAGCTGAAAAATATAACTTCAACAGAGGAAATGAACTGTTTCCAGGTAAATAAAGTATTTATATGGAAAACTAAGGTGAAGCTGAATGACTGAATGCCCATATCTGGCAGAGTTGAACTGTGTTTTGGAATTTTTTTAAACTCCAAAACTCAGTTCAACTCTGCCAGATAAGGGTTTAGTCCCATTTGCACAACTTTCAAGGAGACATTCAGCACATTAATTGCTCCTTCCTAATTGTCATCCTTTACAAACACTGACTGCAGTCTGAAACTCAGATTTGAATGCCATCATTCATATCATAGGCCCTCCCTTTGATCCTCGCAAAATTAGGCTGCTGCGCTCTGGCACCATGACAGGAAGTAGAATATGATCACTTTGAAGGTTCATGGACACACCTGCATGTCCTAACAGGTCAAAAGTGGGATTTGAACCCACACCTCCAGAAGAGACTGTGACCTGAAAACAGCACCTTGGACCACCTGTCCAACTGTGAGGTTCAGAGCTTCAGTCCATTATTTGACCATTTATGGAGCTCAAATCTCCTATGTCCTCTAAACGCATCACAGCTCCTTTCCTCTGCTGGGGCTAGCAGTAGCTTCATTGCTGACCTCTGATGGAAGCTGGACGCTGCTATTGGGTTACAATGTTGAGTGACAGTATCATCAGCCAATCAGATTCTGATCCAGCTAAAGATGGTAAAAGACAGTAGGTGGTGGGGTTTGCCTTCCAAATCCCAACATTCCCAGTTTCAGGGGTTTAGGTTGTTTTATTTACGGAAATTAGGAAGAAGGAGTAACAAGACACCATTCAGCTCCTCATATGCTGGGAACTGTGTTGAGGAATTTCTAAAACACTTCTGTGTTTCTGAAATTTTGTTTAGACCACATTCTGGTCCTTTCCTAACTAGCCCCCTGACAGTGTCTTAGAAGAACTGCTTTCATCTGAGCCTTTGAAGAAAGGCTCCATATCAACATTTTACAACTGTAAACTGTCAGAGTGTGAAAATATCACCACTCTCGACCACACCAAGTGTTTTATGGACAAAATATCTCAACAATGTTTTTTGACTCTTTATCAAATTGCATGATAATAAACTAACTCCTATTTTATTTCCTCATGAGTGGCTCTAAAACTCTTCTGCAGTAACAAGTATCATGGCAACATGGCAAGAGCTACTTTCTGACATCACTGTGATGTCATCAGTCTCATTATCTACTGCATGACCAGCAGAATTTAAAATATTGAAGTCTTCAACTGAGATAAAATGCTGCAGTGAGTCCTGACAGGAACCAGCAGGAAAACAAAAAGTCAGCTGGGAGTTGAACCCCCAACCTCCAACCTCCAACATCAGAGTTGAGGACACAAACCAATAATGTGTCGACGCCCCAATAACCCAAATTTCTACACGTTGTGATGACGGCGCCACTCTGTTTCATCTTGTGGATAAAACTTTGGGTCTGAATTCCAGTTTTTCTCGATTGCTAAAACACAAAACCTGGTTCCTGCAACACAAAAGCCCAAACCTTCTCGTCATTCCCAGAAGCACACACACATTTCCCAGAACCAAAAACACAATTCACCAGCTTGTTGTTCAAAAGGTCGACATCCAACTTGATGCAACTACCTTCTACTGCGACAGACAGGTGGTGCTGGACTACATTCATAATCAGTCCAAGAGTTTCCATGTGTACGTCCACAACAGGGTACCAAGAATCAGCCAGACCACAGAACCAAACCAATGGAAGTATGTTCCTTCAGAACATAACCCAGCTGACCATGCTTCTAGGTTAGTCCAAGCCTCACAGCTAACCAGAACCAACTGGCTGACAGGACCAGCATTCTTGTACAAACCACAGAAAACCAGTGAGCAACAAAAGACTTTTGAGCTCCTCAGTCCAGATTTTGATGTAGAAATCTGATCACAAGTGACAAGTTGTGTCATGACACAAAAGGACAAGCTACTCAATCCTGAGAGGTTCACAAAATTATCTTCATTGATGTCCTTACAAAGATCATTCTTGTCTGGTGGTCATGAGGAAGTGGTTTAGTGGCACAACTTAGCAGTTCAGATGCTAAAAGTGGCTATGTGTGTGTTTATATAACCACAATTACATAACATGAGCGGAAGGTGGGTGTACCCTCGTGAGGTCAGGCTCACGAAGAGAGAGGAGGAAAACTGCAGCAGTCTTTGCCTAAACTGCTGGTCTCACAATGGGTCTGAGGATCTCATCTGGTACCTCATGGCAGTCAGGGTTCCTCTGGCTAGAACAAGGAGGCTGTGGGCCATACAAAGAAATGCCTCCCTACACCAATACTGACCCAGCGCCAAACCACTCATGCTGGAGGACGTTCCTGCAGCAGAACGTTCTTCACAATGATGGAGGATGTTCCTCCAGCAGAACATTCTCCACGGCTCATGATGGAGGATGTTCCTGCAGCAGAACGTTCTCCACGGCTCATGATGGAGGATGTTCCTGCAGCAGAATGTTCTCCACGGCTCATGATGGAGGATGTTCCTGCAGCAGAACGTTCTCCACGGCTCATGATGGAGGATGTTCCTGCAGCAGAACGTTCTCCACGGCTCATGATGGAGGATGTTCCTGCAGCAGAACGTTCTCCACAGCTCATGATGGAGGATGTTCCTGCAGCAGAACGTTCTCCACAGCGTCTCCAGACTCTGTCTCGTCTGTCACATGTGCTCAGTGAGAACCTTCTCATCAGTGAAGAACTCAGGGCTCCAATGGCCAATCTGCCAATATTGCTGTTCTCTGGCAAATGCCAATGGCCCTGCAGGGTGTTGGGCTGTAAGAACAGCTCCCCCTTGTGGACGAGGGCCCTCATAGCACCCTGGTGAAGTGTGTTTCTGACAGTTTGAGCAGAAACATCACATTAGTGTCCTGCTGGAGGTCATTCTGCAGCTCTTGCAGCTCCTCCTGGTCCTTCTTGCACAAAGGAGGAGGTAGCAGTCCTGCTGCTGGCTTGTTGCCCTCCTACCCCCCCTCCATGTCTCCTGGTGTCCTGGCATGTCCTCCATGCTCTGGACACTGTTCAGGGAGACACAGCAAACCTTCTTGCCACAGCTCATTGTAATTCCATCTTGGATGAGCTGCACAACCTGAGCAGCTTGTGTTGGTTGTCGACACACCTCCTGCTCCTCCAGGACTGAAACACTAACAACATTCTAAAGTGAGCAGAACATCAGCCAGGAACCAGGAGAACAGCATCATGGTTCGTGGTCACCAGCTGCAGAACCACTCCTTTATAGGAGTTGTCTTGCTGATTGTTTGATTATCAATGAACACTGAATCACTATTAATCTACTTTCTGCTCTGGACATAAAGCTTGGAGAAGCTGGGGATTGATCCCAGGACCTCATACATGCTAAGCATGCGCTCTCCCTCTGAGCTACATCCTCTGTGCTCTACTGTATCTATATATAATATCACTCAAACTTCAATATTCGCCATCAAACAGGAAGTCGACTGAAACTAGAGGTTTGTATTTCCAGAATAAACTGCAAGTGTGAATGCTGTAGAGGCGGAATAAAGCTGCTTTTTCTTTGAATAAATATCCTTTCATCTCAGCGTCTCCATGGCTCCATGGTGTCTCAGTACTGAGATCAAAGGAGAACAAAGGAGATCAGCATCTGATGTAGATCAAACCCACTGAGAAAGCAACGTCCATAGATGTTCAAGACATATCCATCTGTCCAGTCTCTATTGTGGACGTCTATTTGACAGCCAGAACTAGTTGGAAATAGACATTTTAAACAGGTTGTAATGGAGGACGTCTATTTGACCGTCTATTTTACCATCATGTAAAATGAGTCACTTTTAAGAACTGTGACAACTGTATTCCAAAGATTCTTTAAAGTACATCCAGCAACTATCAACCTTAATAAATCATCCATACTGGAGCCAATATGACTTGATACTATGATAACGTTGTTTGATTATGTACCAATTCATCATAAATACACTGAAAGACTGTTTTACTGCATTCAACATGGAGTTCAGTGTTTTACTGCATTTCTAAGTATAATACATACTGTGTATGATTGGTACCTTGCCCAATGTATGGTAACTGTGTTCAGGTTATGGGTTTAGGCATGTTTTATTAGTTACTGATGCTTTAATGATCTCTGCCATGATCTTTCAAAGTAAAAGGATCTAGAATGAACTATGTTCTGCTCGCTATGTTAAGTAACTCTACAACTGTAGGATCATCATCAGCTCGTCAACATTTTTTGGTGACGTCTCCACTGTAAAGGTTGTCTTATGCTTGACGTGTCCACGAGCTCCTCACGGCTTCCTGCAGCCAAATGACATCATTTTAGCCGCCACGCCCCTCAGTGCAGTCCTGTTCACGTGGACGTCACCGCTCCGTGTGCCTCCCAATTCTTCTGACTACACGGACGGAGACGTGAGGAAAAAAAGGTGGAGCTGAAGAGGAGGAAGACTGAAGACTTGGTTCTAAAGACACAAAAAGCATCAAGCTGCACATCCACACTGAAAACACAAGATGTGACTCATAGACGTCAATTAGCTTCAGTGTCAGACTTCAACAGAGGGAACCTTTAATTTGAAACAATAGTTGATGCTCCGCTCTCCACTGCAGGATCACCTGCTGGTGTCAAAGAGAAGAAGTCTACTTCTTCTGCTCTAATTTAATACTGCGGTGGAAGTGTGTTTGTGATGCACTGCCCCCTGCAGGTTGGGAGCAGGAGCCGCTGGATGAGAGAAATGAAAAAGTTTAGTTGCATCATGGTGGTCCGTTTACACAACAACCATGCTTGAAGCCCTGAAAACAGGATTTTGTGAAAACGCTCCTCCATCTCCGTAGACGGTCCCTAAAAGTGTTCCTGAATTCAAAGTGTGTCTCACAGTATATCTCATGTGTTTTGGAAGAGCATCCTCCTCTTCATCACTTCATGTGTTCAATAGAACAACCTGCCTAGTCTGAGTTACAGTGTGTGCACTGGAATGGAACTTGTTTATTTCACCTCACAGCTTTTTCAACATATAGTCATGTGCAGTATTTAGTATGTCCACATGAAGAAACATCCAGTACTCATGTTTTCCAGGCCTCGTTGGTGCAGTAGGCAGCGTCAGTCTCATAATGTGAAGGTGGTGAGTTGGCTCCTCACACGGGGCACGAGTTTCAGCTCTAGTGCTGGATGTTAGAACGCTTGAAAGTCCACTCACTTTCTAGAACCACAGACAATCCAGTAATGCAAGTCAACTTTCAATGGGCCTGTTTCAGTGGCGGCTGGACAATAGAGGGCGCCAGAGAGCTGCCCTCCCTGGGGGTTTGAAGGGTTTTTTTCTTTAATAAAACATGATTAAACTGGAATACTGTTGAAATCTGTTTATGTCAACAAACTAACAATGGTTCCTGACCTGTATTCACTTCATTTTCTAACAAATTTCTAACAAATCACATTACGGATCTGATCTGGATCTGGGGCCTCATCTTTAAAACCTTGCATAAGATTCCTACTAGAAATGTACGTGTTCCCAAAAGCAGGAAATAAAATGTGGATCAATAAAAGCGTGCGTACGCACATCCACACACACTTTCCTTTTATAGATCACAGTCCACCTGGAAGGTTGACGGTTCATCTCCTGCCCTCAACACGCTCACTTTCTACCATAAATGCTCAATGCAAAGAGCTTTGTCAATATTTCTGCATCTCAATCGGCCTGCTAAAACCCGAAGAAAAATTATTTTGCAGAGATGAAAGCATGGTGGAGGTCAGGAGACGATATAATTTGGTGTCACAGAATCACAAATCAAGCTGCAGAGAGTGTCATCAGCGGTTGAGCTAATCCCAATGGAGGTAGGCCCTCCCATTGATCCTTACATTATGAGACACCTCTGCTTTGTTCATGGCAGAAAGTATAGTACAACTCCTTAAAGGTTCATGTGCACACCTGCTTGTCTTAACACATACTCTGCTGTCAGAAGTGGGATTTGAACCCACGCCTCCAGAAGAGACTGTGACCTGAACACAGTGCCTTGGACCGCTCGGCCATTCTGACATAAAAACACCCAGGTCTCGTGTAGCCGAGGACGTTCTGGGGTCTCTAGTTCGTCTCATCTCACACCTTCACCCTGATGATGTTGTTTGGTCGTCCAAGAATTTTCTCTCCAAGCCAACACTGTCAACAAGTCCAAAACCACACTGGAAACACCCTCCTATTTGTACATATGTATACCTGGCTGGTCCACTGGCTGGTCCACTGGCTAGTCCATCACCTTCACCTCTGGGCCACAACAACCTGTTCAGTAAGTCTTCACTCCCTGGTTTATGAGATGTTCCTGATCGCCCCCCAGTGGCTCCATGGTGTAACGGTTAGCACTCTGGACTCTGAATCCAGTGATCTGAGTTCAAATCTCAGTGGAACCTGACTTTTCATGAACAAAAACACAATGTGAGTAGATCTCTATCCTGCACTGAGTGCAAACACTGAAAATAACCACTGACAGCAATAATGACTCACAAGTAGTGATGCTCAATGAAGCCTCATGAACCACTTCTTTATTTTCTCACCACCAGATGGCACTGTTGGTTTGAAGGTTGACACTGAAGGACTGAAGCAGTGGAGTGTGTTTTAAACAGTGGTGTGCAGTCATGGACAGCAGGTCTAGCACTGCTAGCCCTGTCAAAAATTATTTTTCTTTTTTTTTTAATAATAATTAAAAAGTGATTCTGAAATCTGTGTCTGGAATCAATTAGTGACTTTAGCAACTTTATCCAGAAGACGGCTGGTTATATTGTGTGGAGATCAAATCTCCTATGTCCTCTAAACACATCACAGCTCCTTTCCTCTGCTGGGGCTAGCAGTAGCTTCATTGCTAACCTCTGATGGAAGCTGGACCTGCTATTGGGTTAAAATGTTGAGTGACAGTATCATCAGCCAATCAGATTCTGATGTGTTATTGACAGAACGCTTTAGGACCAGCAGAGTTTCTAGTGCATGTCTGGGTGTGGTCATTGAAATGAGCTTGTCTGATTGGCTCATGGGCAGGTGGCGATGACTCTGTTATTATCTGCTACTCTGGAGTGATGGAGGCTGATTTAACATCAAGATCATGATACGATTGAAGATCTGCTTTGGGGAACTTTTTCAAGGTGCCTGTTTGCAGAAAAAATGTAAATTGTGAGTAGAAGAAGACCGACACAGAAATGATGAGCGAACTCAGACCAACAAAGGCTTTGTGCAGCATTTTACAGCAGGATGATTTAATCTACAAGTGATGGTGATGCTAGTTTGTTTTTGACTTTCTCTGGATTAGATTGGTGCTGCTGTTGGCATTTGGTGGTGTTTTTGATTGTAAAGTGGTGTTTCCCATACAATGGTGACACAGACAAAGTGTGCATGCATGACAGTCGTGTGTCAACCTGTTGGAAACACTGGAGAATGATGTGATGGTGAAGCTGCTCAGTGGAGTCTTGATGTGTTGTGCTTGTTGATCAGCTGTCATGTTGGTGTGGATTAAGTCCTGATGCATAGTAGTGGCCTTACATTGTGTTTTTACTGTAGGACATAATGTGTGTGGGGGAGGGGGGTATTTTGTTACTGCTGGCCCTGACTGAAACTACTGGTTTTAAATGTTTGTTAAAGAGACAGCGCCATCAGAAAGTAAAGACAGTGTTTCATGAAGCTTCATGTGGCCAGTATGGGGATTGAACCCATGACTTTGGTGTTATTAGCACCACACTCTGACCAACTGAGCTAACCGGCCCACTTTGGTGAAAACAATTTGTATGTGACTTTAAATGTTTTCTATACAACAGCAAAACAAGATGTGAGCTTTTATTGTTTAGTGTAACGTAACAATCCTGAAAATATCTGAAGGACTTCATGTTTCACTCCAGCAGTTCTGATCCATCTGGAGCTTTATTTTCTTTTTAATTCCACATGGTGTCTGACTTCGGATGAGAAGGTTGAGGGTTCAAGTCTCATCATGGTTAGAAATTTCCATCATGAAGTGTGTGAATCACCATGAGAGAGCCTCACCATGGTTTCACCACATTTACTGGACTTCTGATGGAAAAGCTGCTTCTGCTCACCTCACAGTCATTCTGTCCTAAACTGCCCACATGTAGAAGTCATAGCACAATATTCCTTTAAGTTTTGATGTGCTTTTTACATCCATGCGCCCAAGCTAACATGCCAGCATGTTATTTTTAACATGCTAATATGTATGGGAGCTAACGTGTGCTATGTGAGTCAATGTGTACTGTGTGAAGACGTTTTAAAAAAGTATTAATAATAGTCAAAAAAACTGTCAAGAAAATAATAGTAACAGTGAAAAAGTATCAATAAAATACCAACTAGAGCTACACTCGGTAGAGCCAAGATCTTCACCAGCACTTCACCATTTCTTTAAGGAACCGAGTTAGCATCGCTAGCATGATAGCCATGAGGTATCTTAATGCTAACTGGGTAGGCCAGGAAGCTATAACACTGAGCCACGAGCTCCTCACGGCTTCCTGCAGCCAAATGACATCATTTTAGCCGCCACGCCCCTCAGTGCAGTCCTGTTCACGTGGACGTCACCGCTCCGTGTGCCTCCCAATTCTTCTGACTACACGGACGGAGACGTGAGGAAAAAAAGGTGGAGCTGAAGAGGAGGAAGACTGAAGACTTGGTTCTAAAGACACAAAAAGCATCAAGCTGCACATCCACACTGAAAACACAAGATGTGACTCATAGACGTCAATTAGCTTCAGTGTCAGACTTCAACAGAGGGAACCTTTAATTTGAAACAATAGTTGATGCTCCGCTCTCCACTGCAGGATCACCTGCTGGTGTCACAGAGAAGAAGTCTGCTTCTTCTGCTCTAGTTTAATACTGCGGTGGAAGTGTGTTTGTGATGCACTGCCCCCTGCAGGTTGGGAGCAGGAGCCGCTGGATGAGAGAAATGAAAAAGTTTAGTTGCATCATGGTGGTCCGTTTACACAACAACCATGCTTGAAGCCCTGAAAACAGGATTTTGTGAAAACGCTCCTCCATCTCCGTAGACGGTTCCTAAAAGTGTTCCTGAATTCAAAGTGTGTCTCACAGTATATCTCATGTGTTTTGGAAGAGCATTCTCCAATTTCTCAATAAAACATGATTAAACTGGAATACTGTTGAAATATGTTTATGGCAGCAAACTATCAATAGTCTCTGACCTGTAGTCACTTCATTTTCTAACAATTCTAACAATCCATACAAAGTGCTTCGTCAATGTTTTTACATCTCAAGCAACCCATTGATCACTTTGACACTAAATCCCGACAGAAAAGATGAAGAAAAGGAAGAGCAAAACAGGAGGTGGAGGTCAGGAGACGATATTATTTGGTGTCACAGAATCACAAATCAAGGTGTATAGAGTGTGATTGGGGGTTCAGCTAATGACAATTAAGGAAGATGCTCCCTTTGACCCTCCCACAATGAGACAGCTCTGCTCTGTCACATGGCATCATGGGAGAAAGTATAATACAACTGAAAACACAGGCTCTGCTGTCAGAAGTGGGATTTGAACCCACGCCTTCTGAAGAGACTGCAACCTGAATGCAGCGCCTTGGACCGCTCAGCCATTCTGACCTAAAAACAAGAAACTCACATGTAGCCGAGGACGTTCTAGGTTCTCTAGTTCGTCTCATCTCACACCTTCACCCTGATGATGTTGTTTGGTCGTCCAAGAGTTTTCTCTCCAAGCCAACAATCAGGGACTACAAGCTCCAGTGGAGCTGCAGAAGCTACTGACGCTAGGAGGAGGAGGAGTGGAGCCATAGACCTATAGAACTAGAATTATATAGAGGTTTATGAGCAGATATCTACTTCTAAATTTCTATGTGGTCTGTCTTCTGTGTTTTTGGTGTGTTTGGTGAGTCACAGCGCCCCTAAAGGCCTGCATGTGTACTACATGCCCTGAAGCCTTGTGTTGAGCCGTGTTCATAGTGAGGTGTGGACAGAATTGTTTTGGAGAAGGCTGGGGAGAACAAAGATGTTTTTTCCGTTATGTGGATGAAGCCTTACACTTGCAGGCCCAGCAGACGACCTTTGTCAGAGCAGAGAAGAAGCTCCTGAAGACTTTGAGTCACTTTGGTTGACGCTGGCAATCAAGACGCAACAAGAGGTGACACATTCTAAACACTTTGCTGGAGAACTAGACTTTTTGAAAAGTTCCATGGAAATTGTGAGAATGCAACTTTCTGAAAACGTTGTTGTTCTTGTTTATTTCACAGCAGCCACACGTCTGTAAAGCAGCGTTGTAACTTTTCAACTGCAGTTTATTTCTCCCCTCCAGTGCTTTCAGAAATACATTTCACTGAACTGACTCAGTAATAAAAGAGAGTTTTTGTATGAGCGGCCATGTTGGTCTGGTTTTAACTGCAGGGGTTGGTGCTTTTCATGATGCGTTCAGGTGCATCACGTAAGCCTGCACTCCGACATTTCAACAAGCTGCGGTGCTCCTGCAGTAGCGATGCTACAAGTTAATGTGATTAAAACATGACTGATAGTTATTAGCGAGCTGGAACACACATGCTCAGCACACGTCAGTGCTGAAGTTTGTGCAGTGCAGCTCCTCAACAGTTGGTCCAGGACGGTCGGCACAGCCCAAACTCATTTCTTCAGCCACAAGGAGCTGGTCCAAGGAAATGATGTCATTTTGTTCAGCAGGATCCTGGAGTGCTGAACTTTCTTCTTCTTCTAATGGACCATGAATTGGCCTTTATTGTGTGAATGCTGAAGACAATGCTTTGATCTGCAACAGACGCTGATCTCCTTTGATCCTATCAGAGTGAATCCTGATGTGTGTGTGTGTGTGTGTGTGTGTGTTTCAGAGGATCAGCATGCTTGGGGCGACCGTGGCTCAGGTGGTAGAGTGGTCGTCTTTCGGAGTGAGAGGTCGGAGGTTCGATCCCAGTCTACACTGGTCTATGTGTCAAAGTCTCCTTGGGCAAGACACTGAACCCTAAATTGCTCCCAGTGGTCAACTAGCGCCTTGCATGGCAGCTCTGTCCCATTGGTGTGTGAATGTGAGCGTGAATGGGTGAATGACTGACATGTGAAGCGCTTTGGGACTGCACTCAGTGTGGTTAGAAGGCGCTATATAAATCTAGACCATTTACCATTTGTTTTCACATGTTTTGTGAAAAAGCCTTGCTCATGTTTTTGACATTGAGAATAAAATAAAATTCATGTTTTGTAACACAACAGTTAAAAGTGTGTCTGTATTGCTTATTGAAACTTGAAGACCTTCTATAACACACTGATGGATATTTCAATGACTGACAGTCACATGTTAACGGGTCGGTTTTGACCTGAGTCTTAGATCCCATTTACACAACAACGTTCCAAGTGACAACAACTTGTCTGTTCAAGAAAAGTCTTACTTTTACACAACAGCAGCAGACACACTGACAACAATGGAGTTTTTACAATGTGAACAAGTCTCAGTCAACAGTGGTCGTCTTCTGTGTAGGGTATTACAGGGAACCTTCCATGAGGACAGAACAAGTTGCCTGGCTAGCTCAGTCGGTAGAGCATGAGACTCTTAATCTCAGGGTTGTGGGTTCAAGCCCCACGTTGGGCTTTACTTTCAGACAGTGGTGTCCTCAAGGACAAAATGGTAGAATTGGCACCTGAAGCTCTCAATTATGAGTCTCCCAGGTGAGTGGTCACCACTGTGGGTCCAGACCATGACCTTTGACCCCATCAGCTCCCTGGGAGCTTCACTGTGTCACCAACTCCTTCATACTCAGTGTCTCATTTCTACCCTGCACTATGTGCTGCTACGTTATGATCCAGTCCAGGTTTTCATGTGTTTTCACTCATTAAAGTTGTGCAGTGTACCAAAAGTACCGTACCAACCGTCACCCTCTGTAGTGGTAGCTAGCACATCGGTACGGTTCCATAAGGAGGAGCTACAATGCAGCGTCTGAATCCTGACAATAACGCTGCTGTGATCGGATTTCTACATAAAAATCTGAACTGATGAGTTCCGAAGTCTCCTGTTGCTCATTGGTTTTCTGTGGTTTGTGTTGGTCCAGGACGGTCGGCACAGCCCAAACTCATTTCTTCAGCCAGAAGGAGCTGGTCGACTCTGCTGGAGGTCAACAGGGTCATGTGAACACATTTGACTACAAGCAGCAACTCAATCCAGAGACTAGAGAATCTACATTTCCCTCATCAGATGCATGATAGTGTGAATGCTGCAGGTAAACTGTAATGCTTTGTCCTGCCGGCCCGTCTCTGGTCTGGAGTGAGAGTTTAAGAAAGAGTTTAAAGACTGGCAGTTTAAAAAGTGTGAAGAGGAGATGAAGACTGATGAAGCATGAAGAGATGAAGTTGAAACAGTTAAAAAAGATTTAAAGAACATACAAGTATGAAAGAAGTTTCAAGGTCAATGTTTAAAACAAAAAGTTGAAAAAAAAATGTAAATGTTGAAAAAGTTTCAAAAAGTTGAAAACGTTTCAAAAAGTTGAAAAAGTTCCAAAAAATTAAACGTTTTCAAAAAGTGTAAAGGTCAAGGTCTAAAACAAATTTTGAAAAAAGTGGGAAAAAGTTGAAAAAGTTGAAAAAGATTTAGAAAAGTTCCAAGTTTGAAAACCATTGAAAGTTTCAAACAGTGTAAAAAGCTGAGTTAAATAACAGTTGAAAAGTGGGCGTGGCTTCACCTCCTGGCAGCCTGATTAGTGCAGGTGAGTCTGTTGCCGTGGAGACAACGTAGCAGCACATAGTGCAGGGTAGAAATGAGACACTGAGTATGAAGAAGTTGGTGACACAGTGAAGCTCCCAGGGAGCTGATGGGGTCAAAGGTCATGGTCTCAACCCACAGTGGTGACCTCTCCATTGGAAGACTCATAAGAGATCTTCAGATGCCAATTCTACCATTTTCTTCTTGAGGACACCACTGTCTGAAAGTAAAGCCTAACTTGGGGCTCGAACCCACAACCCTGAGATTAAAGGCCAATCCCAATTCTATGTTTACCCCTACGCCTACCTCTTAGCCCTCCACCTCCAAATCGAGGGTAAAGGCAGTTTCAGCCCTTAGATTTGGGACACCCGTCTCCCTCTGCTCAGCCCCGCCCCTCTCACTCCGCCTCACAGTTTTGACGTCATAATACGGCGCCGTTTGTTGATTTTCCAGCAGGAGCATCGTCCTGCCGTCCCAAATTCAACGTGTTGCAGCAGCTTGGCTGCTTTGTTTCGTTTTCCACCTTTCCACATCAAGGTGAAGAAATAGACGGAGACATGGATTACTTCAGTTTTTGCGCTGTATTTGGACTTCAGAAATATTTCCTCGTTCACCATGAGAAAGCAGAGGAGCTTCCTTGTTTGTCCCTGTTTTCAAAACACCATATTAGAAGACTTTGGAACTACACAGTGTAATAATAAAATGTTATAAACACGGCCTCTACCAAACAAATACACACGGAAGCTACATACGGCAGCACTACTGCTGTTCTTACTAGTATAAAACACAACAGGTTTGTATAATTTAGAAGCGTATATATGTGAAATGCGAGTCCTTCAGCGCCATGTCCTCATATACAACAGGTGTTGCCTCTACGCAATAGTGAAATGGGATACCCCTCCGACTCTCGTGAACACGCATTTCAAAGGGGTAGGGGTAAGATTAAGGGCTAAGGGGGAGAATTGGGACGCAGCCTAAGAGTCTCATGCTCTACCGACTGAGCTAGCCCGGCAACTTGTTCTGTCCTCATGGAAGGTTCCCTGTAAAACCCTACACAGAAGATGACCACTGTTGACTGAGACTTGTTCACATTTTAAAAACTCCATTGTTGACAGTGTGTCTGCTGCTGTTGTGTAAAAGTACTCTGATAGGATCAAAGGAGATCAGCATCTGTTGTAGATCAAAGCATTGTCTTCAGCATTCACACAATAAAGGCCAATTCATCCTCCATAAGAAGAAGAAAGTTCAGCACTCCAGGATCCTGCTGAACAAAATGACATCATTTCCTTGGACCAGCTCCTTGTGGCTGAAGAAATGAGTTTGGGCTGTGCCGACCGTCCTGGACCAACTGTTGAGGAGCTGCACTGCACAAACTTCAGCACTGACGTGTGCTGAGCATGCGTGTTCCAGCTCGCTAATAACTATCAGTCATGTTTTAATCACATTAACTTGTAACATCGCTACTGCAGGAGCACCGCAGCTTGTTGAAATGTCGGAGTGCAGGCTTGCGTGATGCACCTGAACACACCATGAAAAGCACCATCTACTGCAGTTAAAACCAGACCAACATGGCCGCTCATACAAGAACTCTCTCTGACCACATAGAAATTTTGAAGTAGATATCTGCTCATAACTCTCTATATAATTCTAGTTCTATAGGTCTATGGCTCCACTCCTCCTCCTCCTAGCATCAGTAGCTTCTGCAGTGCACTGGCACTGATAGTTCTGGTTATTTGATGACATCACGGAGTGTGTGTGTGTGTGTGGGGGGGGGGGGCGGGGGCATAAGACACACCATATCATCTTATAACATTTCCCCACTCTGGGAACCATGTTCAAACAAACCCGTCTTCACGCTCCTAAAACGCTCCTCTGCCACACTGTGTTGGCAGGCCTGGGGAGCTCAGATGGTAGAGCATCAGACTTTTAATCTGACGGTCCAGGGTTCAAGTCCCTGTTCAGGCTCTTTGTGAAGAAACTTGACAGGTGAAAAGATGCTGAGCAGGATGACTATTGCAGAATGACATCATCAGTAGGATCAAACTAAGGTGTCTCTTGATGGTCTATGTCAATGCAGAACAGTTCTCTGGAGTCTCCATCCAGAGAATGTTCCAGTGTTCTGTTGTTAGTGTTTTACTATGAGCAAAGATATGTTTAATATGAGTAATGATGTGTTTAAAACGTGTTTGACTGTCATATTTAGTTTGATTTATGCACTTTGGATTGTCTTCAAACAGGTTCAAAATCCACCTATTTCATACTTGAAAGGAATGTATGAAGAAATTATTAATGGCAGCTAAATGTTGTTTATTGTTTGACAGAAATATGTATATCTTCCCTCCACCTCTAGTTGCTTGACATAAGAGTGATGTGAATTTGTACTTCTGTGCATTGATATTTGTTATATTTTTGTAAACATGTGTGTTGCTCTTGATGAGGAAACAGCTGCGAATGACTTGTGTGATTGTTTCTCCTCAATTCAGGGGTGTGACATGAGCAACGGGAGACTTTTGAGCTGAGAGGTTCACAAAATTCTGTTCTGAACCATCAGGACATTCAGGGGGGGGGATGTGGAAAACATGCAGGGCTGCTGCACTTTGTGATCAGAGTTTGATGTCAGATGTGAGGACACCACTGTCTGAAAGTAAAGCCCAACGTGGGGCCCGAACCCACGACCCTGAGATTAAGAGTCTCATGCTCTACCGACTGAGCTAGCCAGGCACATACTTCTCAAACTTTTTTCAAATTTTATGGACACGAGACCTTCTTTGGTTTGTACTTGGATGGGAGACTGACTGGTATTTTGTCACTTGTCACTTGTGATCGCCATGAAATCAATTTCATTGTAGAACATGAGCACTCATTGTTTCATCACCAAGAGGCACTCTGTGACTTATTTCTGAACATGTTTTCTTCCAAGGTTTAGGGATGCATATTAGTGCTGCAAAACTAATGAAACATATTCAAACGAGAAAGCAAATTTGGTGGAATATGACCCCTGTCCTCCACACCACCCTGCTTATTTCATACATAGTTTATGTAGTGTAGTGGTTATCACATTATCACATTAACATGCAAAAGATCCCCTGATCGAAACAGGGGAGAAACACCAAGGAAGCGTATTCAAACTCAGAAACACAGTTCAACTCAGACAAATATGGGTTTAGTCCCATTTGCACAACTTTCAAGGAGATATTCAGCACATTAATTGCTCCTTCCTAATCCTCATCCTTTACAAACACTGACTGCAGTCTGAGAATCAGATTTGAATGTCATCATTCATATCAGACTTCTGAAAGGAGATCATTTTTCCTGATCAGTTTCAATTGGCTCTCATGTCACAGGTCTTCTGTGGATCTCCAGTGGAGGACAGTGCATGGGGCCTTGGCTACCAACAGACATGTGGTGCAGCTTGACCCCCAAACAGGAAGTCAGTGCCTCTTCTGCCAAGCTGAGGAAACTCTCCAGCACCTTTGGCTCCACTGTCCCAGACTGACTCCCTCTTTACTGCAGCAGTGGCTGGCTGGCCGAAGGTTCATATAGGAGCACAGCTTCTTCCTCTTTAGTCCCAGGTTCACACCAGCACAGCACACAAACATCTGTTTGGCCAACTTCCTGTTAGGACAAGCCAACCTGAGCATGTGGCTAACAAGGAGAAACAGAAGAGAAGCTTCAGGGTCAGAGAACGTAGAGCTGATGTTCAGAGGTGTGGTGGCAGCTGGTCTCAGGTAGAGTTCACCTGTTACAAGATGGTGTCCAACCTCCAGGAAGTAGTTTCACTTTGGGGGTTAAAGAGCTGCTCTGCACTGTGGAACAGGAACTGTTAGTCATTCTCTTCTACAGGAAGACATTTTGACCTTTGGTTTGATCAGTTTGGTTTTACTGGTGTTGGGGAGGCACCGATCCAGGTTTTTTCACTTCCCATCTGATCCCGATACCCAAATTTGAATATCTGATGCTGAACTAGTTCAAATTGTGTTGCACAGCTCAGTGTAATCCACACTCTCTCTGTTCTGCCTTCTGTCTCTGTTTCCATTATTAATCCTACTAATTGATCAGCTGTGTCATTACAGGCTGTCACTGTGTCTCATGTTGAAGTCATATCTCATCATTTACAAAGGACATTGAGTCTCTTTCTTCATCTATTCACGACTGAAAGAAGGAGAATGAGGAGAAAAGAGCAGAGCTTTTAACAGCTTTTATTCTGGAGGAGCTGCTTCCTCTGGTGCTTATCTGTGACATCACTCACACGTCAATAACAAGTAGGTTCATTTAGAAAACTATCTGAACTGGTACCACAAATCAACGAGGCCTGGGTCTGGAGTGAAAAGATGGAATTGAGAGTTTTAACTTGAAAAACAGGTTTTTTTTCAGCCTGTTGTCAGTTTGAATGATTATTAATTCAGCCTTTTTTCCTTTGATTTCAATTTACACTATATACCTGCCGTAATGTTACACCAGTGGTTTAGTTTACCAGTCATTTTAAAGGTAAGTAATGCTAACGGTGGCTATCAATAAAGAACCCGAGGTTTACCTTTTTTCAGTACATAACGTAAAGTAACTGTTCTTATATCTGATGGGTGAAACAGTTTGTAAAGAGTACAGCAAGAGATAAACTCTTCATAACCCTTCAAGTGTCTTCATGGTTTTGCAGCCTCTTATTTATCTGAACTTCTTTTATCATATCGACCCTCATGGGCCCTGAGGTCCTCGGCAGTAGCGACTCCAGGTCTCGTGGAGCCGAGGACGTTCTGGGTTCTCTAGTTCCTCTCATCTCACACCTTCACCCTGATGATATTTTCTCTCCAAGCCAACACTGTCAACAAGTCCAAAACCACACTGGAAACAAATGGTGCTCCAGTAAATGGTTGGGGGATCAATTCAAGTAGACTTTCATGTCCCTCATACACCTAAACCAGGACCTCAGTGGGAAACAAGATCCTACAAGGAAAGTTGATTTGGGAAGAAGCAGTCATGCACTAAGCAGAGTGGCGCAGTGGAAGCGTGCTGGGCCCAGAACCCAGAAGTCGATGGATCGAAACCATCCTCTGCTAGTGACAGTTCAGGTTTTCAGGATCTGACTTCAGATCACAAGTGTTTAAAGTACCGTAAGAGAGTTTCACCACATTAACTGGATGGAAAGGCTGCTTCTGCTAATCTCATAGTCATTCTGTCAAAAAGTCACAGCACAATATTGTCATGTGATTTTTTTACATCTATGCACCCAAGCTAACATGCTAATATGTATGGGAGCTAACAGGTGCTATGTGAGTCAACGTGTACTGTGTGAAAACGTTTCAATAAAGTATTAGTAATGGGAAAAGACCAAGAAAAAAAAAATCACAAGAGTGAAAAAGTATTAAGAAACTACCAACTAGAGCTACACTTGGAAGAGCCAATATCTTCACCAATGCCACATTTCTTTAATGAGCCGAGTTAGTGTTGCTAGCATGATAGCCATTAAGTTATCTCAATGCCAACTGGGTAGACCAGGTAGCTACAACACTGAGCAGGGAGCATCTCCATGGCAGCAGATGCTGATCTCCTTTTATCTCATTTGATCTCCATGAGGAGCCTCTCTCATCTGCTGAATTGAATCCACAGGAGGTAATGAGACATTGATGGACTCTGCTGCTCTCTGATTATGTAACTAAACACACCTGTGAGCTACAAGCTTTAAATACTGGAGTTTCAATCACAGCAGGAGGTCATAACTCAAGGGTTTTGGTCCAGAAGTATCTGCAGATGAACTTCATCCACAACTGAAGGTTAGAGTCTGCTGGAGTCAGTCCTGCAATATGCAAATTAGCCCTGAGCACCAGACAGGAGGAAGCCTGACTTTGCCTACCATCCACTGCATTGGCCAGGGTTCAGGCCTGATGGTTATCAGGAGGTTGGACGTCACGAGCCGGCGTTTTAACATTTCCCCACTCTGGGAACCATGTTCAAACAAACCCGTCTTCACGCTCCTAAAACACCGCCTCATGTGGATGATAGGACAAAAACAGCTGGTTTAGGTTAACTGGTTTCATGGTGTGGACGGCCCCTGTCATCCACACCAAATCCAGAGCGTAGCTTTTCAGCATCTTCGGGAAGGAACAATGGACTAGAATTCGTCTCACTCAGAAGTGAGAATCATATGGAGACACAACACTGTGTTGGCAGGCCTGGGGAGCTCAGATGGTAGAGCATCAGACTTTTAATCTGACGGTCCAGGGTTCAAGTCCCTGTTCAGGCTCTTTGTGAAGAAACTTGACAGGTGAAAAGATGCTGAGCAGGATGACTATTGCAGAATGACATCATCAGTAGGATCAAACTAAGGTGTCTCTTGATGGTCTATGTCAATGCAGAACAGTTCTCTGGAGTCTCCATCCAGAGGAGTGTTGCTTTCATGATCTCCACCCAATTGTCAAATCACTGATATCCTGAGGAGCTGCTGTCCAGTAGAGAAATACTCTGGTGGAGCTGCTGTTTATCTTCATCATATTAATGCCATCAAGTATGAAAAGCCTCTGATGTTACATAACCAGTAAACATGATCACTTTATTTCTACAGCAGTTTTCTAAACTGTTACAAAATATAAAATGTACTACAATGAAATACAGACTGACAAAAAATAGGGACAAGAAGAAATAGAAACTAAAAACAAGAGAACTTCTGTTTATTAAAGCTAAAAAACAAAAGTCTTAAGAGTTTTAAGACTAGATTTAAAACAGGATATTGAGTTTTCCTGCCTGAGTTCCTGTCCTGGTGACTCCTGTCCTGGTATTTCCTGTCCTGGTGTCTCCTGTCCTGGTGTCTCCTGTCCTAGTGTCTCCTTCCCTGGTGACTCCTGTCCAGGTGACTCCCGTTCATGTGTCTCCCGTCCTGGTGTCCCCTGTCCTGGTGACTCCTGTCCAGGTGTCTCCTGTCTGCTGTCCTGGTGCCTCCTGTCCTGGTGACTCCTGTCCTGGTGTCTCCTGTCCTGGTGTCTCCTGTCCTGGTGACTCCTGTCCAGGTGTCTCCTGTCTGCTGTCCTGGTGACTCCTGTCCTGGTGACTCCTGTCCAGTTGTCTCCTGTCCTGGTGTCTCCTGTCCTGGTGTCTCCTGTCCTGGTCCACAGTCAGCTGGGATTGGCTCCAGCACAGGATAAAGTGTAATAGAAGGACTGAAAGAAGGATTGTCTTCTTAGTCTCAGGAGAATGATCGTCCTCCTTCCTCTCCTCTGTCCCCTCACCCCAACCAGAAGAGTAAAAAGACTCTGATTCTGGTTCTGCAAAGTTTTCTTCATGTGAGAGGGAGTTTTTTCTTTCCACTGAATCAATGGTCATGAACAATATCAAACTTGGCACTGGGACTTTAAGATGTTTATCTTGATTGATCAGAGTAAAACAGCTTTGAAAAAGTTGCACGAATCTTAAAATTAGAACCAGAAATAGATTTATTACTGTGTTTTCTATAGCATGCAAGACTTTATAGTAAATGTAGGGAAGCTCCATCCACTTTATGTTTGAAGTTACATTCTAAACTCAATTCCAACCAGTCATCAGTGACATGACTGGCTCATTGACAGAACTGGAGTGTAGTGAGATGTTAGTGACAACGTGGTTGAATCAAGACTAGAAGACAAGGCCAACAACCCAGATGGGACTTGAACCCACAATCCCTGGCTTAGGAGGCCAGTGCCTTGTCCATTAGGCCACTGGGGCAGTTGTGTTCATAATTTAATACAACCACCAACATCACTGCTCCTCTGGAGGTGAGGACTGATGTTCTCCTCCACAGAGAGAAGCTGCTGGTAGCTCACTCTCTATGCTCCTCTGCAGAAAGTGATGAGGACTGATGTTCTCAGAGGAGCTTTTTTATCATCAAAAACAACTTTTCCCTCACAGAGTGAGATAAGTCAAGTGAGGAAACCAAGTGGTCCAAGGAGCTGTGTTCATGTTGCAGTATCTTCTGGAGGCGTCGGTTCAAGGTCCCCTGTTCGAAAATGGGTGGAAACATAGAAGGATTCTGGAAATTCCTCAACACAGTTTCCGACCTATTAGCTATTAACTGTGGTGTCTTGTTACTTCCTTTTCTCCAAGCTGGTCCTGACTTGAAGTGTGGAAATGATCCAGTCCTTTAGCTTTTGAGCATGTCGGCTCGTTGGTCTAGGAGTATGATTCTCGCTTATTGTGCGAGAGGTCCCGGGTTCAATTCCCGGACGAGCCCTTTGGTCATCAATCATGATCTTTTGTATTAAATTTCCAAAGAGTCTTTGACTGTGTTTGTGAGAATCCTCCTCCCAGACCAACCAGTGACATCTTCAAGATGTACTACAGTACAACATAGTAATACAGGGGGGTCAAGGCCTCCATCACCAGCTCTGACTGGCTCAGGCCATCCCAGCACAGCAGGGTGCAGGAACATGATCACAGGTATGAAAAGCAGCAAAGTGAAAGAACAAACCCTCTTCAAGACAGTTTCTGATCAGTCCAGATCCAGAGCTGCACATGGGGGACGCAGAGAGCCACGTGGTCACACATGTGGACCAGGCTGGACCTTTCTAACCTCGCTGGACCAGCAGAAAATCCCTGGAGTTACTCTTTCTTTCCTTTTCTTTTGTTTCCTCTTCAACAGGACGCATCACTGCAGATGTTCACCTCATCTTGCTGCAACCCAACTTGGTTCTCATCCAGCCTGCAGCTCACAAGGACTCCCAACCTGAGGCTGACTTCTGCAGCTGAGAGCAAAGCCCCTGGACTTCAGAACGCTGTACAACCCCCCCCCCCCCTCCCCCCCTCTCGGGAAGAACGATCTTCTTTACACACATGACGGCACCCCCCTTCCCACCCCTCATGACCCTGTTAGTGGTCGACCACATCATGGAGGATCTTCCTTCTCCCACAGTGAAGCAACGTAATAACGCTGGGATGAAGGTGATCACAACACTGTGACTCCTGTCTACAGGTGAGCTGCAGTAAAATACTGTGACTCCTGTCTACAGGTGAGCTGCAGTAAAACACTGTGACTCCTATCTACAGGTGAGCTGCAGTAAAACACTGTGACTCCTGTCTACAGGTGAGCTGCAGTAAAACACTGTGACTCCTGTCTACAGGTGAGCTGCAGTAAAATACTGTGACTCCTGTCTACAGGTGAGCTACAGTAAAACACTGTGACTCCTGTCTACAGGTGAGCTGCAGTAAAACACTGTGACTCCTGTCTACAGGTGAGCTGCAGTAAAACAATGTGACTCCTGTCTACAGGTGAGCTGCAGTAAAACACTGTGACTCCTGTCTACAGGTGAGCTGCAGTAAAACACTGTGACTCCTGTCTACAGGTGAGCTGCAGTACAACACTGTGACTCCTGTCTACAGGTGAGCTGCAGTAAAACACTGTGACTCCTGTCTACAGGTGAGCTGCAGTACAACACTGTGACTCCTGTCTGCAGGTGAGCTGCAGTGAAACACTGTGACTCCTGTCTACAGGTGAGCTGCAGTAAAACACTGTGACTCCTGTCTACAGGTGAGCTGCAGTAAAACACTGTGACTCCTGTCTACAGGTGAGCTGCAGTAAAACACTGTGACTCCTGTCTACAGGTGACATGCAGTAAAACACTGTGACACCTGTCTACAGGTGAGCTGCAGTAAAACACTGTGACTCCTGTCTACAGGTGAGCTGCAGTAAAACACTGTGACTCCTGTCTACAGGTGAGCTGCAGTAAAACACTGTGACTCCTGTCTACAGGTGAGCTGCAGTAAAACACTGTGACTCCTGTCTACAGGTGAGCTGCAGTAAAACACTGTGACTCCTGTCTACAGGCGAGCTGCAGTAAAACACTGTGACACCTGTCTACAGGCGAGCTGCAGTAAAACACTGTGACTCCTGTCTACAGGTGAGCTGCAGTAAAACACTGTGACTCCTGTCTACAGGTGAGCTACAGTAAAACACTGTGACTCCTGTCTGAATTTTAATTGTTCAGTAAACATTATACAAAGCATAATTGTGTGTAAATAAAAGTGTATTATTGTACTATAGTGTGCTCTTATCTTTATGTGTGGTCTAAATTGTAATATGTTTTTATTTAATCAAAGCACTTCACTGCACATTAGTGTATACGTGTTTGTGTGTGTGTGAATAATAAAATACTTGACTAAGACTTGACTCATGGTTTTATTTTGAATTGCACATTTTTCGTACAGATACATTTCTCTTCATTGTAAAAACTCACCTATAAACAGAAGTACACACCGCTGTGTGGCTATAAATAGCACCGGACGGGAGAACTGTGGCTATAAATATTACTGCTGGCGTGATGACGGCTTGTTTACCGCCATCTAGCGGCAGGGAGGAGACACTGCAGGTGTAGTTCTGGAACACCCGCAGGGAAAAGATTGAGGGGGGGTCCTTTCCTAAGTAGCCCCCTGAATGTGTCTTAGAAGAACTGCTTTCATCTGAGCCTTTGAAGAAAGGCTCCATATCAACATTTTACAACTGTAAACTGTCAGAGTGTGAAAATATCTCCACTCTCGACCACACCAAGTGTTTTATGGACAAAATATCTCAACGTTGTTTTTTTGACTCTTTATCAAATTGCATGATAATAAACTAACTCCTATTTTATTTCCTCATGAGTGGCCCTAAAACTCTTCTGTAGTAACAAGTTGGTCTGAGTTTCTTAAAAAGGTCTATTTTAAAACCTGCTAGTGAATTTCAGTCCACCATGTCTGTGGCAGACAGAAGAACCAGACTGGAGGTAAAACTGTGCTGAGCTGAGTGAACTCATTCTATGATCAATAGTTACCATGGCAACATGACAAGAGCTACTTTCTGACATCACTGTGATGTCATCAGTCTCAGTATCTACTGCATGACCAGCAGAATTTCAAATGTTGAACTCTTCAACTGAGATAAAATACTGCAGTGAGTCCTGACAGGAACCAGCAGGGAAACAAAAACTCAGCTGGGAGTTGAACCCCCAACCTCCAACATCAGAGTTGAGGACACAAACCAATAATGTGTCAACGCCCCAATAACCCAAATTTCTACACGTTATCACTTAACCCAGCTGACCATGCTTCTAGGTTAGTCCAAGCCTCACAGCTAACCAGAACCAGCTGGCTCACAGGACCAGCATTCTTGTACAAACCACAGAAAACCAGTGAGCAACATGAGACTTTTGAGCTCATCAGTCCAGATTTTGATGTAGAAATCTGATCACAAGTGACAAGTTGTGTCATGACACAAAAGGACAAGCTACTCAATCCTGAGAGGTTCACAAAAGTCTCTTCCTCGATGTCCTTACAAAGATCATTCTTCCAGGTAATCACCATGTGTCCACGTTGCTCATCAGACACTCTCCTTTTATCTCCTTTGATTTCGATGAGGAGCCTCTCTCATCTGAATTGAATCCACAGGAGGTAATGAGACATTGATGGACTCTGCTGCTCTCTGATTATGTAACTAAACACACCTGTGAGCTACAAGCTTTAAATACTGGAGTTTCAATCACAGCAGGAGGTCATAACTCAAGGGTTTTGGTCCAGAAGTATCTGCAGATGAACTTCATCCACAACTGAAGGTTAGAGTCTGCTGGAGTCAGTCCTGCAATATGCAAATTAGCCATGAGCACCAGACAGGAGGAAGCCTGACTTTGCCTACCAGCCACTGCATTGGCCAGGGTTCAGGCCTGATGGTTATCAGGAACAACACACAGAAAACCTTACACTCCCCTTTGAGGAATTGAACCCTGGTCTCCTCAAAAGGCAATAAAGTAGGTTTAACCTGATGTTAAACCTCCCTGGAGCATGTTGTTGTGGCCGAGAGGTTAAGGCGATGGACTCGAAATCCATTGGGGTCTCCCTGCGGAGGTTCAAATCCTGCCAACAATGCTGCTCAATGCTTTCTTAAGGGTACTTGAAAGATTCTCCTTGTAGATTGTCTTATAAAGTTAAACCTCTGATTTGGAGACAACCTGGAATCCAAGGACAAGAGTCCCCTTAATACAGGTTCTCCTCAGAGAAACATGAATTTCTCTACTTTTGTGCGGTGGAAACGGGGCTAAGGAGAACATACAAACTCCAAGCTGGTCCTGACTTGAAGTGTGGAAATGATCCAAACCTGCAGCTTTATAACAATCACTGGAGTCCTTTAGCTTCTTCAACATGTCGGCTCATTGGTCTAGGAGTATGATTTTAGCTTAGGGTGTGAGAGGTCCCGGGTTCAATTCCCGGATGAGCCCTTTGATCATCAATCAACCATCAACCCTTTCTGTTAAATTTCAAAAGAGGCTTTGGGTATGAAATGTCCCTCCTCACTCCTCATCTATCAACTTTCACTGAACCCTGGAAGTGTTTTGTGTCGCGGCCATGATAAGGACTGACTGAATTCTCAATAAGCAAAGGAAAGGAGACACATTGGTTCCTTTAGAACCTCCTTTAGCATAGGATAGCACTGATGCTCCCTTTAGAACCTCCTTTAGCATAGGATAGCACTGATGCTCCCTTTAGAACCTCCTTTAGCATAGGATAGCACTGATGCTTCCTTTAGAACCTACTTTAGCATAGAATAGCACTGATGCTTCCTTTAGAACCTCCTTTAGCATAGGATAGCACTGATGCTTCCTTTAGAATATCCTTTAGCATAGAATAGCACTGATGCTTCCTTTAGAACCTCCTTTAGCATAGGATAGCACTGATGCTTCCTTTAGAACCTCCTTTAGCCTAGGATAGCACTGATGCTTCCTTTAGAACCTCCTTTAGCATAGAATAGCACTGATGCTTCCTTTAGAACCTCATTTAGCATAGGATAGTACTGATGCTTCATTTAGTACCTCCTTTAGCATAGAATAGCACTGATGCTTCCTTTAGAACCTCCTTTAGCATAGGATAGCACTGATGCTTCCTTTAGAACCTCCTTTAGCATAGGATAGTACTGATGCTTCCTTTAGAACCTCCTTTAGCATAGAATAGCACTGATGCTTCCTTTAGAACCTCCTTTAGCATAGGATAGCACTGATGCTTCCTTTAGAACCTCCTTTAGCATAGGATAGCACTGATGCTTCCTTTAGAACCTCCTTTAGCATAGGATAGCACTGATGCTTCCTGTTGCAAAGGAGGTGAGCTCATGCTGCCCCACAATTCCTTGCAGCAACAACATTTAAAGGGACCCGCTCATCTGACCGTTCAGGGAAAATCATGATGTCGGAAAAATGAAGTAGTTAGTAAGTTACCAAAGTAACAATCTGTGTTTAACAACTTTAAATCTTTTAAAACCCAAAGTGCTTTTTATAGTCCGTTTTCAGAAACTTGTAGTTCTTCTCCACCACGGCAGACGTCACTGACTTGCACCACCATCGTTTCTGTATTTAATAGCTTTGTGTGCAGGTGTCTAGATGAAACAGGAAGTGGTGTGCAAGGTGCAGTACGGCGTGGCTCCGCCCCTCCACCATGTGACAGCGTCTCAGTTTTTTACTGAATAACTCGTCCTGCACTGCTGGAGCACAGACACAAAAAGAACATCAGGAAGACGTTGTTATGACTTTTGTTAATGATTCACATAACTGCTTCCAAACACAATTGAAAAAACCAGCAAAACAATGTCCCATACAAAGTGATGAGAGAGGCTCCTCAAGGAAGAGATGAAAGTAGATTAAAGGAGATTAAAGGAGATCAACGTCTGTTGCCATGCAGACACAGAGAACAAAGGAGAGGCAGACACACTATTTCACGTGGAATTTTCTTGTTTAAAGCACCGAAGGTGTTTTAAAAACCAAACATGAAATCTGAGCAGTGTAGCCACAGTTACCTTGAAAAACTAATCTGATTACTGATTACTAGTTACTCATTTAAAAATGTACTTAGTTATTTTACTGATTTCTTGTTTTTAAACTTATTTGAGACTTGTTTGGGTGTAAAGAAAATTCTTTCTCATCTAAACTATCCAACCAATGAGAGAAAACACAGAAGGATTTCAGCGGCACCGGCCAGCTCCTCCTGGATCCCACAGGACAAAGTTTCATCACAGATCTCAAGAGACCAGCTCCTTGGACCTGCATGGGAGAACCAGGACACTGCCAGGACTGTTCCTGAACCACAAGTCCTCCAGCTTCTTCTTCTTCTGCACAATGCAGCACAACCAGAGTTAGCAAGGAGATGCTAGCTGAAAACCCAAGGAATCAAGCGTGTAGTAATGAGTTGGGGTGGTACAATTATCTACCGTACTTTCTGGACTATAAGCTGTTACTTTTTTCACGGGCTATGATCCCTGCAGCTTATACAATGAACAGACTTCATGCCGTGGATACATCTCAATTTCAATTACAATTTCAAAGCAAATTGTCCAGGACACGCAGCCCTACACCTCCCCCTCTCTCTCCCCCCCTCTCTCTCACTCTCTCTCTCTCTCTCTCTCTCAGTGCATGCTAGGATTGTGTGGGTGTGAGTGTGTGAGCAGGTGTGTAGCGTTGGGAGAAGTTTGACTGTGTAAACTATGTTTCTGCACTTTAATCTTCGGTGTTCCTCCTCCCCTGGTTCCTCCTCCCCTGGTTCCTCCTCCCCTGGTTCCTCCTCCCCAGGTTCCTCCTCCCCTGGTTCCTCCTCCCCTGGTTCCTCCTCCCCTGGTTCCTCCTCCCCTGGTTCCTCCTCCCCAGGCTCCTCCTCCCCTGGTTCCTCCTCCCCTGGTTCCACCTCCCCTGGTTCCTCCATGTGAAGGTAAGAGCAGGTTCATTCATCACTTTGAAGGAAAGGAAACTGGAACATCCAGTTAGAACTCTGGTGGTCATGAGGAAGTGGTTTAGCGGCATAACTTAGCGGTTCAGATGCAAAAAAGTGGCGATGTGTGTGTTTCAATAACATGAGCAGAAGGTGGGCGTG
The DNA here is from genome assembly GCF_963422515.1 of Blennius ocellaris. Lineage (NCBI taxonomy): Eukaryota > Metazoa > Chordata > Actinopteri > Blenniiformes > Blenniidae > Blennius > Blennius ocellaris. The sequence continues at coordinate 11,945,357 of NC_137673.1, read as the reverse complement.
GCTTTGAGTTTTAATGAAATTGTTCAAAGAGCAATTCCAACTGAGCTCACCAGCCCACTTTGGTGAAAACATCAACTCAAGATGTGAACTTTTATCGTTTAGTGTTTCTCACATGCATTGTTTTATTTCCCATTGCCCCTGAAGGCAACACACACACTCACCACCAGACCACAGATGCACACACAATCATGTCCAAACTCCACTTGCGGGTTAACTTCAGTGTGCGTTCCATAACGTAACGTAACAATCCTGAAAATATGAGGAATTTAGGCTGGTCTTTGATCAGTCCATGTCACTGGAGCAACATTGTAGACAGCTGGTAAAAAACTGCTTTTTCCAGTTGTGTAACGTCTCCAAGCTCAGGTCCATGATGTCCAGAGAAGAGCTTGAAATGATTGTCCATGACGGTCTGGGCAGAACTTGTCAATGGTTCCATGTACCGGCTTGAAAACTTGTGATGACAACATTTCAGCAGCCATTGCCGTGACCCGGATTCGAGCCGGGGTTGCTGCGGCCACAACACAGAGTACTAACCACTATACGATCACGGCTCCTGGATGCATTGCTGGGATTTTGTCTTGGCCTCATTGGCGCCCTCCTCAGGTTGCTCCTCACACTCTTGTTGTCCTGCTGGTCCCTCAATCTGAAAGACCAGGATTTCTTTCCAACCCTAACCCTAAAAACACACATTGGAAAACTGACAGATCCGTAAATAGTTTAACCACTATGTCACACATTAACTACACTACTTTCTGGACTAGAAGCCCTTACTTTTTCCACGTGCTTTGATCCCTGCAGCTTATACAATGACTTATATGATGACATGGTTATTATATGGATTTGTAAGGATTAACAGGCTTCATGCCGTGGATACATCTCCGGGGCTTTATTCATGTTTCACAGAGCTCCATCTGACCCACCACCTGACCCCCCCACATGCTTCTCCTGAGCCCATGGGAGGCTCATCGTCTCAGCAACACAACCTGGGTGTGAGGAGCCTCACCCCCGGAGCTCTGCCCTCCTCCAGCACCTCCAGCTTATTATCACTGGAACTGAGTGACTTTATGTACAAAGTTACTCAAAGTCAGGCTTCCTCCTGTCTGGTGCTCATGGCTAATTTGCATATTGCAGGACTGACTCCAGCAGACTCTAACCTTCAGTTGTGGATGAAGTTCATCTGCAGATACTTCTGGACCAAAACCCTTGAGTTATGACCTCCTGCTGTGATTGAACCAGTATTTAAAGCTTGTAGCTCACAGGTGTGTTTAGTTACATAATCAGAGAGCAGCAGAGTCCATCAATGTCTCATTACCTCCTGTGGATTTAATTCAGATGAGAGAGGTACCTCATGGAGATCAAAGGAGAGTGTCTGATGACACATGGTGATTGACTGGAAGAATATTTGGATGCTTTTCTTTGCCACTTAGATCAGCTTGCTTCAGTCTGCCTCTGATCCTCAGCAGTGTCATTTTTGATATTCCAGCTTAATCCAAGACTTCACTGTGTGGGTACACGTCTCCATCTAAGTCAAGATCTTTCATGTTCTTAGCATGATCCTCTACTGGAAACGCTCTCAAGATGTCTTTGCTATTGGACGTGATCTGCTGAAGTCTCAAGTTAGATTCTGAGAGAGATGCTTGGGTTTTCTGGAGCAGAGAAATTGTCTCTTCCTCTGTTGATGTGGAAACAAGACCATCGTCTGCATAGAACTCACGCTCTACAAAGAGTCTGGTGTCAGAACTGTACTTTTAAGAGAGCATATTGATTTGGTTCGAGCCCAACATTGGGCTTTACTTTCAGACAGTGGTGTCCTCAAGAAAAAAATGGGAGGATTGACATCTGAAGCTCTCTCTTATGAGTCTTCCAGTGGAGAGGTCACCACTGTGGAGCAGGGGTGTCAAAAGCCCCGTTTCCACTGCACAAAAAGAACTGGGATAGAACGGTGTAGTCCAGTGTTTTTCAACCTTTTTTGAGCCAAGGCACACTTTTTTCTTTGGAAAAATCTCGAGGCACACCACCACCCGAAAATGTTAAAATGTTAAACTCTGTAGCCTCTATTAACAACATAAAGTCATTCTCATCCATTCTTTATCAATAGGAATCAAATAAATACAGAAAAAAGTATTTCCCAATTTCTTTTTTTAACAGTGACTCACTCAGTGTGAAACCTGGACCTGATGGATGAAGAGCTGAGATCCTGGTTAGATTCTTCTTTTTCAAAAACGTCTCCATCACTGTCACTGACACAGTACTTGGATACAAGATGGTAGCAGGAGGTGATTTTTTGATTTTTTTTTGCTACCAAGATGGTAGCAAAAAACTGATGTCTGTTAAGTTTAATTTCACCGACAAAGTTCTGTACTGCCATCTAGTGGCGAAGAGTGTTGTAGCATCACGGAGTTGGTCGCTGCAGGGCATGATGGGAGTTGAGGTTATGTGTTGCCGGAGGTTATTGAGGGTTATTGTTGGGGTTGTGAGAAATGTGTTGTGTGGAGTCTCATCCTGTTATGAAGTTCCGGTTGCGTGAGTTCATGTCAAAATAAAAGCCTCCGGTTTTCAGCTGGTAGAATAGAATCTCAACCCAGAGCAATTTTTATTGTATTATATATAGTATTTATACACGATTACTCTGCACACTGCTCTCACAGCTGACATTGGCTGTGAGAGTAAATGTTTTTTTTAGAAAAAAATGTGAAATTGGATAATTTCCCACGGCACAGTGGTTGAAAAACACTGGTATAGTCTGTTACGGTTCACGTTTCCACTGCAGGAATTTGTGATTTTCCAGAAACAACCACTCCAAAGGCAGTTCCTTTTCCACTACCCTTCCGTCGGGGTACCAGGACCGTGGAACGGGTCTGAGTTTGAGGACCTGATTGGTCAGTGGTTTACTACACGCCCTCAATATTTTAATGTGTCAGCTGGATGAATCTTCTGCTGTCAGTGTGGTCAGCTTTGCACTGGTCTTTTTTTTCTTTTCTTTAGTGCTCAACTTTAGTGTTTGTGGTGAAAGAGCGGACATGAGGCAGGGGGGGACTGGGGCTCGGGATTTTGCATCGCGTTGGAGCATTCTGTTTGCAGCATAGCGCTCGCCGTGGCGTGGATGTGCGTCCGGGACACCGGAGCTGATGGCGCTCCGGCAGCTCCGCTTCCCAGAGGCGGTCAGCGTTCTGTTCAACCGCGGTCAGTGGCGCTATATCGCGGGGACGGACCACGGAAGCAATGAAGAGTAGCTCGGAGCACGGAGCCCCCATGTTCCGGCGCTGAGCTGCCGGACCACGATCAGCGCCGGAGTGGAGTGGAGCTCCTGCGTTTGAGCAGAAAGCTCAAGACTCCTGTGTCTGTGCTTCCGCCAACCAGGGTGAACGCTCCGGTGACTTGCCCTGCACCCAAGAGCTCAAGTGCTGGGCAAGTCGCCGGAGCGTTCCCTCTCTCAGAACAAACACGGAAGTTGAGGCTGCAGCGCTGCCGCTGCAAAAAATAACCGCTGCAAAAAATAACAGTTAACTAAACAACAAGTGCAAAGTGGAGGATGTAAACAACAACAGAGGATTCATAAGATCTAGATCTGAAGACTTTCTTTTCTGTTGTAACGTCACATATCTGCAGAGCACTTAAGCCCCGCCCACTTTTTAAGCTCCTCTCTGCAGTGGAAACGGGTACCGGACCAGAGCTCTAGCTTCGCTTTGCCGTACCGCTCCGTACCTCTCCACTCTGTCCCCGCACTTTTGTGCAGTGGAAATGGTGCTAAAGAGCCACGTATAGTGCTAACCCCCTTTTAGCACCAGTGTTTATGAGTTCATCATGAAACCCTGATTTGACCCTTCATCAGTTACTAAGGCCACATTTAGAAATAAATACATAAAGAGCTTTTTCTACAATCATTCATTGCTACAATAAATGGAGCAGTTTTTTTCTCAGGGTTTCCAATGGGAGTTTTGGTTTGATCTCTACGACATTCCTAGAGAGATCACACCATGGCTGTGGAGGACATTGGTCATTTTAGTGACTGGAGGTGGCGCTAGAGAGCACATTGTTATAGAATTAAAGGTCAATTGAATTAATGTTGTGAGGCACTGCTGGGATTTGAACCCAGGACCTCCTGTTTACTAGACAGGCACTTTGACCAGCTAAGCCACAGCGCCTCCTGCAGGGCATTTTTAGTGCTGCTTTACCTGGTGTCAGATGTACTGCAAACACATCTTTACATTTGATCACAGTCTGAAAAAGATGTAGAAAAAAACACATTACAATTTTCATTACAGACTGTCACTGTCACAGGGTCTAAAGTTAGATTTACTTTGTTTTACATAATAACTGTCAGATTACAAACAACATTGAGAGTCTGTTTCTTGATCTATGATCAAAATTGTGCAAATGGGACTAAACCCATATTTGCCAGAGTTGAACTGAGTTTTGGAGTTTAAAAAAAGCTTCCTTTGTGTTTCTGCCCAGTTTCGAACAGGGGACCTTTTGCGTGTTAAGCAAACGTGATAACCACTACACTACAGAAACTATGCATGAGACCAATAGGGTGGTAGAATTCTGAGATCAAAGGGCTCATAATCTGCAAAATTCTCTTTCTCATGGTTTTGCAGCAGTAATATGAATCCCAAAACCTGGAATTAGAGAGGAGTGAGTTCACTACTATCAAAACCTTGAACAGATTCAATGTTTTATATATCAAAAACTATATACTATATTCAGTATCTGTTAGCAGAGTCTACACTTGGTGATGGTGTAGTAATCTTATAACTTCCTGTTTTCACCTGGTGATGGTGTAGTAATCTGATTACTTCCTGTTTTCACCTGGTGATGGTGTAGTAATCTTATAACTTCCTGTTTTCACCTGGTGATGGTGTAGTAATCTGATTACTTACTGTTTTCACCTGGTGATGGTGTAGTAATCTTATAACTTCCTGTTTTAACCTGGTGATGGTGTAGTAATCTTATAACTTCCTGTTTTCACCTGGTGATGGTGTAGTAATCTTATAACTTCCTGTTTTCACCTGGTGATGGTGTAGTAATCTGATTACTTACTGTTTTCACTTGGTGATGGTGTAGTTATCTTATAACTTCCTGTTTTCACCTGGTGATGGTGTAGTAATCTGATTACTTCCTGTTTTCTCCTGGTGATGGTGTAGTAATCTTACAACTTCCTGTTTTAACCTGGTGATGGTGTAGTCATCTTACAACTTCCTGTTTTCACCTGGTGATGGTGTAGTAATCTGATTACTTCCTGTTTTCACCTGGTGATGGTGTAGTAATCTTACAACTTCCTGTTTTCACCTGGTGATGGTGTAGTAATCTTACAACTTCCTGTTGACCTGGTGATGGTGTAGTAATCTTATAACTTCCTGTTTTCACCTGGTGATGGTGTAGTAATCTGATTACTTCCTGTTTTCACCTGGTGATGGTGTAGTAATCTTACAACTTCCTGTTTTCACCTGGTGATGGTGTAGTAATCTTATAACTTCCTGTTTTCACCTAGTGATGGTGTAGTAATCTGATTACTTCCTGTTTTCTCCTGGTGATGGTGTAGTAATCTGATTACTTCCTGTTTTCTCCTGGTGATGGTGTAGTAATCTGATTACTTCCTGTTTTCACTTGGTGATGGTGTAGTTATCTTATAACTTCCTGTTTTCACCTGGTGATGGTGTAGTAATCTGATTACTTCCTGTTTTCTCCTGGTGATGGTGTGGTAATCTTACAACTTCCTGTTTTCACCTGGTGATGGTGTAGTAATCTTACAACTTCCTGTTGACCTGGTGATGGTGTAGTCATCTTATAACTTCCTGTTTTAACCTGGTGATGGTGTAGTAATCTGATTACTTCCTGTTTTCACCTGGTGATGGTGTAGTAATCTTACAACTTCCTGTTCACCTGGTGATGGTGTAGTAATCTTATAACTTCCTGTTTTAACCTGGTGATGGTGTAGTAATCTGATTACTTCCTGTTTTCACCTGGTGATGGTGTAGTAATCTTATAACTTCCTGTTTTCACCTGGTGATGGTGTAGTAATCTTACAACTTCCTGTTTTAACCTGGTGATGGTGTAGTAATCTTATAACTTCCTGTTTTCACCTGGTGATGGTGTAGTAATCTTATAACTTCCTGTTTTAACCTGGTGATGGTGTAGTAATCTGATTACTTCCTGTTTTCACCTGGTGATGGTGTAGTAATCTTACAACTTCCTGTTTTAACCTGGTGATGGTGTAGTCATCTTACAACTTCCTGTTTTCACCTGGTGATGGTGTAGTAATCTTACAACTTCCTGTTTTAACCTGGTGATGGTGTAGTCATCTTATAACTTCCTGTTTTAACCTGGTGATGGTGTAGTATTCTGATTACTTCCTGTTTTCACCTGGTGATGGTGTAGTAATCTGATTACTTACTGTTTTCACTTGGTGATGGTGTAGTTATCTTATAACTTCCTGTTTTCACCTGGTGATGGTGTAGTAATCTGATTACTTCCTGTTTTCACCTGGTGATGGTGTAGTAATCTGATTACTTACTGTTTTCACTTGGTGATGGTGTAGTTATCTTATAACTTCCTGTTTTCACCTGGTGATGGTGTAGTAATCTGATTACTTCCTGTTTTCTCCTGGTGATGGTGTAGTAATCTGATTACTTCCTGTTTTCACTTAGTGATGGTGTAGTTATCTTATAACTTCCTGTTTTCACCTGGTGATGGTGTAGTAATCCGATTACTTCCTGTTTTCTCCTGGTGATGGTGTAGTAATCTGATTACTTCCTGTTTTAACCTGGTGATGGTGTAGTCATCTTACAACTTCCTGTTTTCACCTGGTGATGGTGTAGTAATCTTACAACTTACTGTTTTAACCTGGTGATGGTGTAGTAATCTTATAACTTCCTGTTTTCACCTGGTGATGGTGTAGTTATCTTATAACTTCCTGTTTTCACCTGGTGATGGTGTAGTAATCTGATTACTTCCTGTTTTCTCCTGGTGATGGTGTAGTAATCTGATTACTTCCTGTTTTCACTTAGTGATGGTGTAGTTATCTTATAACTTCCTGTTTTCACCTGGTGATGGTGTAGTAATCCGATTACTTCCTGTTTTCTCCTGGTGATGGTGTAGTAATCTGATTACTTCCTGTTTTAACCTGGTGATGGTGTAGTCATCTTACAACTTCCTGTTTTCACCTGGTGATGGTGTAGTAATCTTACAACTTCCTGTTTTCACCTGGTGATGGTGTAGTAATCTTATAACTTCCTGTTTTCATCTGGTGATGGTGTAGTAATCTTATAACTTCCTGTTTTAACCTGGTGATGGTGTAATAATCTGATTACTTCCTGTTTTCACCTGGTGATGGTGTAGTAATCTTATAACTTCCTGTTTTAACCTGGTAATGGTGTAGTAATCTGATTACTTCCTGTTTTCACCTGGTGATGGTGTAGTAATCTTACAACTTCCTGTTTTAACCTGGTGATGGTGTAGTAATCTTGTAACTTCCTGTTCACCTGGTGATGGTGTAGTAATCTTATAACTTCCTGTTTTAACCTGGTGATGGTGTAGTAATCTGATTACTTCCTGTTTTCACCTGGTGATGGTGTAGTAATCTTATAACTTCCTGTTTTCACCTGGTGATGGTGTAGTAATCTTACAACTTCCTGTTTTAACCTGGTGATGGTGTAGTAATCTGATTACTTCCTGTTTTCACCTGGTGATGGTGTAGTAATCTTATAACTTCCTGTTTTCACCTGGTGATGGTGTAGTAATCTTACAACTTCCTGTTTTAACCTGGTGATGGTGTAGTCATCTTACAACTTCCTGTTTTCACCTGGTGATGGTGTAGTAGTCTTACAACTTCCTGTTTTCACCTGGTGATGGTGTAGTAGTCTTACAACTTCCTGTTTTAACCTGGTGATGGTGTAGTAATCTTACAACTTCCTGTTTTAACCTGGTGATGGTGTAGTCATCTTACAACGTCCTGTTTTAACCTCGTGATGGTGTAGTCATCTTACAACTTCCTGTTTTCACCCGGTGATGGTGTAGTAATCTTATAACTTCCTGTTTTCATCTGGTGATGGTGTAGTAATCTTATAACTTCCTGTTTTCACCTGGTGATAGTGTAGTAATCTTATAACTTCCTGTTTTAACCTGGTGATGGTGTAGTAATCTTACAACTTCCTGTTTTCATCTGGTGATGGTGTAGTAATCTTACAACTTCCTGTTTTAACCTGGTGATAGTGTAGTAATCTTACAACTTCCTGTTTTAACCTGGTGATGGTGTAGTAATCTGATTCCTTCCTGTTTTCACCTGGTGATGGTGTAGTAATCTTACAACTTCCTGTTTTAACCTGGTGATGGTGTAGTAATCTTATAACTTCCTGTTTTCACCTGGTGATGGTGTAGTTATCTTATAACTTCCTGTTTTCACCTGGTGATGGTGTAGTAATCTGATTACTTCCTGTTTTCTCCTGGTGATGGTGTAGTAATCTGATTACTTCCTGTTTTCACTTAGTGATGGTGTAGTTATCTTATAACTTCCTGTTTTCACCTGGTGATGGTGTAGTAATCCGATTACTTCCTGTTTTCTCCTGGTGATGGTGTAGTAATCTGATTACTTCCTGTTTTAACCTGGTGATGGTGTAGTCATCTTACAACTTCCTGTTTTCACCTGGTGATGGTGTAGTAATCTTACAACTTCCTGTTTTCACCTGGTGATGGTGTAGTAATCTTATAACTTCCTGTTTTCATCTGGTGATGGTGTAGTAATCTTATAACTTCCTGTTTTAACCTGGTGATGGTGTAATAATCTGATTACTTCCTGTTTTCACCTGGTGATGGTGTAGTAATCTTATAACTTCCTGTTTTAACCTGGTAATGGTGTAGTAATCTGATTACTTCCTGTTTTCACCTGGTGATGGTGTAGTAATCTTACAACTTCCTGTTTTAACCTGGTGATGGTGTAGTAATCTTGTAACTTCCTGTTCACCTGGTGATGGTGTAGTAATCTTATAACTTCCTGTTTTAACCTGGTGATGGTGTAGTAATCTGATTACTTCCTGTTTTCACCTGGTGATGGTGTAGTAATCTTATAACTTCCTGTTTTCACCTGGTGATGGTGTAGTAATCTTACAACTTCCTGTTTTAACCTGGTGATGGTGTAGTCATCTTACAACTTCCTGTTTTCACCTGGTGATGGTGTAGTAGTCTTACAACTTCCTGTTTTAACCTGGTGATGGTGTAGTAATCTGATTACTTCCTGTTTTCACCTGGTGATGGTGTAGTAATCTTATAACTTCCTGTTTTCACCTGGTGATGGTGTAGTAATCTTACAACTTCCTGTTTTAACCTGGTGATGGTGTAGTCATCTTACAACTTCCTGTTTTCACCTGGTGATGGTGTAGTAGTCTTACAACTTCCTGTTTTCACCTGGTGATGGTGTAGTAGTCTTACAACTTCCTGTTTTAACCTGGTGATGGTGTAGTAATCTTACAACTTCCTGTTTTAACCTGGTGATGGTGTAGTCATCTTACAACGTCCTGTTTTAACCTCGTGATGGTGTAGTCATCTTACAACTTCCTGTTTTCACCCGGTGATGGTGTAGTAATCTTATAACTTCCTGTTTTCATCTGGTGATGGTGTAGTAATCTTATAACTTCCTGTTTTCACCTGGTGATAGTGTAGTAATCTTATAACTTCCTGTTTTAACCTGGTGATGGTGTAGTAATCTTACAACTTCCTGTTTTCATCTGGTGATGGTGTAGTAATCTTACAACTTCCTGTTTTAACCTGGTGATGGTGTAGTAATCTTACAACTTCCTGTTTTAACCTGGTGATGGTGTAGTAATCTGATTCCTTCCTGTTTTCACCTGGTGATGGTGTAGTAATCTTACAACTTCCTGTTTTAACCTGGTGATGGTGTAGTAATCTGATTCCTTCCTGTTTTCACCTGGTGATGGTGTAGTAATCTTATAACTTCCTGTTTTCATCTGGTGATGGTGTAGTAATCTTATAACTTCCTGTTTTCACCTGGTGATAGTGTAGTAATATTATAACTTCCTGTTTTAACCTGTTGATGGTGTAGTAATCTGATTACTTCCTGTTTTCACCTGGTGATGGTGTAGTAATCTTACAACTTCCTGTTTTAACCTGGTGATGGTGTAGTCATCTTACAACTTCCTGTTTTCACCTGGTGATGGTGTAGTAGTCTTACAACTTCCTGTTTTAACCTGGTGATGGTGTAGTCATCTTACAACTTCCTGTTTTCACCTGGTGATGGTGTAGTAGTCTTACAACTTCCTGTTTTAACCTGGTGATGGTGTAGTCATCTTACAACTTCCTGTTTTATCCTGGTGATGGTGTAGTCATCTTACAACTTCCTGTTTTAACCTGGTGATGGTGTAGTCATCTTACAACTTCCTGTTTTCACCTGGTGATGGTGTAGTAATCTTATAACTTCCTGTTTTCATCTGGTGATGGTGTAGTAATCTTATAACTTCCTGTTTTCACCTGGTGATGGTGTAGTAATCTTGTAACTTCCTGTTTTAACCTGGTGATGGTGTAGTAATCTTATAACTTCCTGTTTTAACCTGGTGATGGTGTAGTAATCTGATTACTTCCTGTTTTCACCTGGTGATGGTGTAGTAATCTTACAACTTCCTGTTTTAACCTGGTGATGGTGTAGTCATCTTACAACTTCCTGTTTTCACCTGGTGATGGTGTAGTATTCTTACAACTTCCTGTTTTAACCTGGTGATGGTGTAGTCATCTTACAACTTCCTGTTTTAACCTGGTGATGGTGTAGTCATCTTACAACTTCCTGTTTTCACCTGGTGATGGTGTAGTAATCTTATAACTTCCTGTTTTAACCTGGTGATGGTGTAGTAATCTTATAACTTCCTGTTTTAACCTGGTGATGGTGTAGTAATCTGATTACTTCCTGTTTTCACCTGGTGATGGTGTAGTAATCTTATAACTTCCTGTTTTCACCTGGTGATGGTGTAGTAATCTTACAACTTCCTGTTTTAACCTGGTGATGGTGTAGTCATCTTACAACTTCCTGTTTTCACCTGGTGATGGTGTAGTAGTCTTACAACTTCCTGTTTTCACCTGGTGATGGTGTAGTAGTCTTACAACTTCCTGTTTTAACCTGGTGATGGTGTAGTCATCTTACAACGTCCTGTTTTAACCTCGTGATGGTGTAGTCATCTTACAACTTCCTGTTTTCACCCGGTGATGGTGTAGTAATCTTATAACTTCCTGTTTTCATCTGGTGATGGTGTAGTAATCTTATAACTTCCTGTTTTCACCTGGTGATAGTGTAGTAATCTTATAACTTCCTGTTTTAACCTGGTGATGGTGTAGTAATCTGATTCCTTCCTGTTTTCACCTGGTGATGGTGTAGTAATCTTACAACTTCCTGTTTTAACCTGGTGATGGTGTAGTAATCTGATTCCTTCCTGTTTTTACCTGGTGATGGTGTAGTAATCTTATAACTTCCTGTTTTCATCTGGTGATGGTGTAGTAATCTTATAACTTCCTGTTTTCACCTGGTGATAGTGTAGTAATCTTATAACTTCCTGTTTTAACCTGGTGATGGTGTAGTAATCTGATTACTTCCTGTTTTCACCTGGTGATGGTGTAGTAATCTTACAACTTCCTGTTTTAACCTGGTGATGGTGTAGTCATCTTACAACTTCCTGTTTTCACCTGGTGATGGTGTAGTAGTCTTACAACTTCCTGTTTTAACCTGGTGATGGTGTAGTCATCTTACAACTTCCTGTTTTCACCTGGTGATGGTGTAGTAGTCTTACAACTTCCTGTTTTAACCTGGTGATGGTGTAGTCATCTTACAACTTCCTGTTTTATCCTGGTGATGGTGTAGTCATCTTACAACTTCCTGTTTTAACCTGGTGATGGTGTAGTCATCTTACAACTTCCTGTTTTCACCTGGTGATGGTGTAGTAATCTTATAACTTCCTGTTTTCATCTGGTGATGGTGTAGTAATCTTATAACTTCCTGTTTTCACCTGGTGATGGTGTAGTAATCTTGTAACTTCCTGTTTTAACCTGGTGATGGTGTAGTAATCTTATAACTTCCTGTTTTAACCTGGTGATGGTGTAGTCATCTTACAACTTCCTGTTTTCACCTGGTGATGGTGTAGTATTCTTACAACTTCCTGTTTTAACCTGGTGATGGTGTAGTCATCTTACAACTTCCTGTTTTAACCTGGTGATGGTGTAGTCATCTTACAACTTCCTGTTTTCACCTGGTGATGGTGTAGTAATCTTATAACTTCCTGTTTTAACCTGGTGATGGTGTAGTAATCTGATTACTTCCTGTTTTCACCTGGTGATGGTGTAGTAATCTTATAACTTCCTGTTTTCACCTGGTGATGGTGTAGTAATCTTACAACTTCCTGTTTTAACCTGGTGATGGTGTAGTCATCTTACAACTTCCTGTTTTCACCTGGTGATGGTGTAGTAGTCTTACAACTTCCTGTTTTAACCTGGTGATGGTGTAGTCATCTTACAACTTCCTGTTTTAACCTGGTGATGGTGTAGTCATCTTACAACTTCCTGTTTTCACCTGGTGATGGTGTAGTAATCTTATAACTTCCTGTTTTCATCTGGTGATGGTGTAGTAATCTTACAACTTCCTGTTTTCACCTGGTGATGGTGTAGTAGTCTTACAACTTCCTGTTTTAACCTGGTGATGGTGTAGTCATCTTACAACTTCCTGTTTTCACCTGGTGATGGTGTAGTAATCTTATAACTTCCTGTTTTCATCTGGTGATGGTGTAGTAATCTTATAACTTCCTGTTTTCACCTGGTGATAGTGTAGTAATCTTATAACTTCCTGTTTTAACCTGGTGATAGTGTAGTAATCTGATTACTTCCTGTTTTCACCTGGTGATGGTGTAGTAATCTGATTACTTACTGTTTTCACTTGGTGATGGTGTAGTTATCTTATAACTTCCTGTTTTCACCTGGTGATGGTGTAGTAATCTGATTACTTCCTGTTTTCTCCTGGTGATGGTGTAGTAATCTGATTACTTCCTGTTTTCACTTAGTGATGGTGTAGTTATCTTATAACTTCCTGTTTTCACCTGGTGATGGTGTAGTAATCCGATTACTTCCTGTTTTCTCCTGGTGATGGTGTAGTAATCTGATTACTTCCTGTTTTAACCTGGTGATGGTGTAGTCATCTTACAACTTCCTGTTTTCACCTGGTGATGGTGTAGTAATCTTACAACTTCCTGTTTTAACCTGGTGATGGTGTAGTAATCTTATAACTTCCTGTTTTCACCTGGTGATGGTGTAGTAATCTTAGAATTTCCTGTTTTCACCTGGTGATGGTGTAGTAATCTTATAACTTCCTGTTTTCACCTGGTGATGGTGTAGTAATCCGATTACTTCCTGTTTTCTCCTGGTGATGGTGTAGTAATCTGATTACTTCCTGTTTTAACCTGGTGATGGTGTAGTCATCTTACAACTTCCTGTTTTCACCTGGTGATGGTGTAGTAATCTTACAACTTCCTGTTTTCACCTGGTGATGGTGTAGTAATCTTATAACTTCCTGTTTTCATCTGGTGATGGTGTAGTAATCTTAGAATTTCCTGTTTTAACCTGGTGATGGTGTAGTCATCTTACAACTTCCTGTTTTAACCTGGTGATGGTGTAGTCATCTTACAACTTCCTGTTTTCACCTGGTGATGGTGTAGTAATATTATAACTTCCTGTTTTCATCTGGTGATGGTGTAGTAATCTTATAACTTCCTGTTTTCACCTGGTGATAGTGTAGTAATCTTATAACTTCCTGTTTTAACCTGGTGATGGTGTAGTAATCTTATAACTTCCTGTTTTAACCTGGTGATGGTGTAGTAATCTGATTACTTCCTGTTTTCACCTGGTGATGGTGTAGTAATCTTACAACTTCCTGTTTTAACCTGGTGATGGTGTAGTCATCTTACACTTCCTGTTTTCACCTGGTGATGGTGTAGTAGTCTTACAACTTCCTGTTTTAACCTGGTGATGGTGTAGTCATCTTACAACTTCCTGTTTTCACCTGGTGATGGTGTAGTAGTCTTACAACTTCCTGTTTTAACCTGGTGATGGTGTAGTCATCTTACAACTTCCTGTTTTAACCTGGTGATGGTGTAGTCATCTTACAACTTCCTGTTTTAACCTGGTGATGGTGTAGTCATCTTACAACTTCCTGTTTTCACCTGGTGATGGTGTAGTAATCTTCTAACTTCCTGTTTTCATCTGGTGATGGTGTAGTAATCTTATAACTTCCTGTTTTCACCTGGTGATGGTGTAGTAATCTTATAACTTCCTGTTTTAACCTGGTGATGGTGTAGTAATCTGATTACTTCCTGTTTTCACCTGGTGATGGTGTAGTAATCTGATTACTTACTGTTTTCACTTGGTGATGGTGTAGTTATCTTATAACTTCCTGTTTTCACCTGGTGATGGTGTAGTAATCTGATTACTTCCTGTTTTCTCCTGGTGATGGTGTAGTAATCTGATTACTTCCTGTTTTCACTTAGTGATGGTGTAGTTATCTTATAACTTCCTGTTTTCACCTGGTGATGGTGTAGTAATCCGATTACTTCCTGTTTTCTCCTGGTGATGGTGTAGTAATCTGATTACTTCCTGTTTTAACCTGGTGATGGTGTAGTCATCTTACAACTTCCTGTTTTCACCTGGTGATGGTGTAGTAATCTTACAACTTCCTGTTTTCACCTGGTGATGATGTAGTAATCTTATAACTTCCTGTTTTCATCTGGTGATGGTGTAGTAATCTTAGAATTTCCTGTTTTAACCTGGTGATGGTGTAATAATCTGATTACTTCCTGTTTTCACCTGGTGATGGTGTAGTAATCTTATAACTTCCTGTTTTAACCTGGTAATGGTGTAGTAATCTGATTACTTCCTGTTTTCACCTGGTGATGGTGTAGTAATCTTACAACTTCCTGTTTTAACCTGGTGATGGTGTAGTAATCTTGTAACTTCCTGTTCACCTGGTGATGGTGTAGTAATCTTATAACTTCCTGTTTTAACCTGGTGATGGTGTAGTAATCTGATTACTTCCTGTTTTCACCTGGTGATGGTGTAGTAATCTTATAACTTCCTGTTTTCACCTGGTGATGGTGTAGTAATCTTACAACTTCCTGTTTTAACCTGGTGATGGTGTAGTCATCTTACAACTTCCTGTTTTCACCTGGTGATGGTGTAGTAGTCTTACAACTTCCTGTTTTAACCTGGTGATGGTGTAGTCATCTTACAACTTCCTGTTTTAACCTGGTGATGGTGTAGTCATCTTACAACTTCCTGTTTTCACCCGGTGATGGTGTAGTAATCTTATAACTTCCTGTTTTCATCTGGTGATGGTGTAGTAATCTTATAACTTCCTGTTTTCACCTGGTGATAGTGTAGTAATCTTATAACTTCCTGTTTTAACCTGGTGATGGTGTAGTAATCTTATAACTTCCTGTTTTAACCTGGTGATGGTGTAGTAATCTGATTACTTCCTGTTTTCACCTGGTGATGGTGTAGTAATCTTATAACTTCCTGTTTTCACCTGGTGATGGTGTAGTAATCTTACAACTTCCTGTTTTAACCTGGTGATGGTGTAGTCATCTTACAACTTCCTGTTTTCACCTGGTGATGGTGTAGTAGTCTTACAACTTCCTGTTTTAACCTGGTGATGGTGTAGTCATCTTACAACTTCCTGTTTTCACCCGGTGATGGTGTAGTAATCTTATAACTTCCTGTTTTAACCTGGTGATGGTGTAGTAATCTGATTACTTCCTGTTTTCACCTGGTGATGGTGTAGTAATCTTACAACTTCCTGTTTTAACCTGGTGATGGTGTAGTCATCTTACAACTTCCTGTTTTCACCTGGTGATGGTGTAGTAGTCTTACAACTTCCTGTTTTAACCTGGTGATGGTGTAGTCATCTTACAACTTCCTGTTTTATCCTGGTGATGGTGTAGTCATCTTACAACTTCCTGTTTTCACCTGGTGATGGTGTAGTAATCTTATAACTTCCTGTTTTCATCTGGTGATGGTGTAGTAATCTTATAACTTCCTGTTTTCACCTGGTGATGGTGTAGTAATCTTGTAACTTCCTGTTTTAACCTGGTGATGGTGTAGTAATCTTATAACTTCCTGTTTTAACCTGGTGATGGTGTAGTAATCTGATTACTTCCTGTTTTCACCTGGTGATGGTGTAGTAATCTTACAACTTCCTGTTTTAACCTGGTGATGGTGTAGTCATCTTACAACTTCCTGTTTTCACCTGGTGATGGTGTAGTAATCTTATAACTTCCTGTTTTAACCTGGTGATGGTGTAGTAATCTGATTGCTTCCTGTTTTCACCTGGTGATGGTGTAGTAATCTGATTACTTCCTGTTTTCACCTGGTGATGGTGTAGTAATCTTACAACTTCCTGTTTTAACCTGGTGATGGTGTAGTCATCTTACAACTTCCTGTTTTCACCTGGTGATGGTGTAGTAGTCTTACAACTTCCTGTTTTAACCTGGTGATGGTGTAGTCATCTTACAACTTCCTGTTTTAACCTGGTGATGGTGTAGTAATCTGATTACTTCCTGTTTTCACCTGGTGATGGTGTAGTAATCTTATAACTTCCTGTTTTAACCTGGTAATGGTGTAGTAATCTGATTACTTCCTGTTTTCACCTGGTGATGGTGTAGTAATCTTACAACTTCCTGTTTTAACCTGGTGATGGTGTAGTAATCTTGTAACTTCCTGTTCACCTGGTGATGGTGTAGTAATCTTATAACTTCCTGTTTTAACCTGGTGATGGTGTAGTAATCTGATTACTTCCTGTTTTCACCTGGTGATGGTGTAGTAATCTTATAACTTCCTGTTTTCACCTGGTGATGGTGTAGTAATCTTACAACTTCCTGTTTTAACCTGGTGATGGTGTAGTCATCTTACAACTTCCTGTTTTCACCTGGTGATGGTGTAGTAGTCTTACAACTTCCTGTTTTAACCTGGTGATGGTGTAGTCATCTTACAACTTCCTGTTTTAACCTGGTGATGGTGTAGTCATCTTACAACTTCCTGTTTTCACCCGGTGATGGTGTAGTAATCTTATAACTTCCTGTTTTCATCTGGTGATGGTGTAGTAATCTTATAACTTCCTGTTTTCACCTGGTGATAGTGTAGTAATCTTATAACTTCCTGTTTTAACCTGGTGATGGTGTAGTAATCTTATAACTTCCTGTTTTAACCTGGTGATGGTGTAGTAATCTGATTACTTCCTGTTTTCACCTGGTGATGGTGTAGTAATCTTATAACTTCCTGTTTTCACCTGGTGATGGTGTAGTAATCTTACAACTTCCTGTTTTAACCTGGTGATGGTGTAGTCATCTTACAACTTCCTGTTTTCACCTGGTGATGGTGTAGTAGTCTTACAACTTCCTGTTTTAACCTGGTGATGGTGTAGTCATCTTACAACTTCCTGTTTTCACCCGGTGATGGTGTAGTAATCTTATAACTTCCTGTTTTCATCTGGTGATGGTGTAGTAATCTTATAACTTCCTGTTTTCACCTGGTGATAGTGTAGTAATCTTATAACTTCCTGTTTTAACCTGGTGATGGTGTAGTAATCTTATAACTTCCTGTTTTAACCTGGTGATGGTGTAGTAATCTGATTACTTCCTGTTTTCACCTGGTGATGGTGTAGTCATCTTACAACTTCCTGTTTTCACCTGGTGATGGTGTAGTAGTCTTACAACTTCCTGTTTTAACCTGGTGATGGTGTAGTCATCTTACAACTTCCTGTTTTATCCTGGTGATGGTGTAGTCATCTTACAACTTCCTGTTTTCACCTGGTGATGGTGTAGTAATCTTATAACTTCCTGTTTTCATCTGGTGATGGTGTAGTAATCTTATAACTTCCTGTTTTCACCTGGTGATGGTGTAGTAATCTTGTAACTTCCTGTTTTAACCTGGTGATGGTGTAGTAATCTTATAACTTCCTGTTTTAACCTGGTGATGGTGTAGTAATCTGATTACTTCCTGTTTTCACCTGGTGATGGTGTAGTAATCTTACAACTTCCTGTTTTAACCTGGTGATGGTGTAGTCATCTTACAACTTCCTGTTTTCACCTGGTGATGGTGTAGTAATCTTATAACTTCCTGTTTTAACCTGGTGATGGTGTAGTAATCTGATTGCTTCCTGTTTTCACCTGGTGATGGTGTAGTAATCTGATTACTTCCTGTTTTCACCTGGTGATGGTGTAGTAATCTTACAACTTCCTGTTTTAACCTGGTGATGGTGTAGTCATCTTACAACTTCCTGTTTTCACCTGGTGATGGTGTAGTAGTCTTACAACTTCCTGTTTTAACCTGGTGATGGTGTAGTCATCTTACAACTTCCTGTTTTAACCTGGTGATGGTGTAGTCATCTTACAACTTCCTGTTTTCACCTGGTGATGGTGTAGTAATCTTATAACTTCCTGTTTTCATCTGTTGATGGTGTAGTAATCTTACAACTTCCTGTTTTCACCTGGTGATGGTGTAGTAGTCTTACAACTTCCTGTTTTAACCTGGTGATGGTGTAGTCATCTTACAACTTCCTGTTTTAACCTGGTGATGGTGTAGTCATCTTACAACTTCCTGTTTTAACCTGGTGATGGTGTAGTCATCTTACAACTTCCTGTTTTCACCTGGTGATGGTGTAGTATTCTTATAACTTCCTGTTTTAACCTGGTGATGGTGCAGTAATCTTATAACTTCCTGTTTTAACCTGGTGATGGTGTAGTAATCTGATTACTTCCTGTTTTAACCTGGTGATGGTGTAGTAATCTTATAACTTCCTGTTTTCACCTGGTGATAGTGTAGTAATCTTATAACTTCCTGTTTTAACCTGGTGATGGTGTAGTAATCTTATAACTTCCTGTTTTAACCTGGTGATGGTGTAGTAATCTGATTACTTCCTGTTTTCACCTGGTGATGGTGTAGTAATCTTACAACTTCCTGTTTTAACCTGGTGATGGTGTAGTCATCTTACACTTCCTGTTTTCACCTGGTGATGGTGTAGTAGTCTTACAACTTCCTGTTTTAACCTGGTGATGGTGTAGTCATCTTACAACTTCCTGTTTTCACCTGGTGATGGTGTAGTAGTCTTACAACTTCCTGTTTTAACCTGGTGATGGTGTAGTCATCTTACAACTTCCTGTTTTAACCTGGTGATGGTGTAGTCATCTTACAACTTCCTGTTTTAACCTGGTGATGGTGTAGTCATCTTACAACTTCCTGTTTTCACCTGGTGATGGTGTAGTAATCTTATAACTTCCTGTTTTCATCTGGTGATTGTGTAGTAATCTTATAACTTCCTGTTTTAACCTGGTGAGGGTGTAGTAATCTTATAACTTCCTGTTTTAACCTGGTGATGGTGTAGTAATCTGATTACTTCCTGTTTTCACCTGGTGATGGTGTAGTAATCTTACAACTTCCTGTTTTAACCTGGTGATGGTGTAGTCATCTTACAACTTCCTGTTTTCACCTGGTGATGGTGTAGTAGTCTTACAACTTCCTGTTTTAACCTGGTGATGGTGTAGTCATCTTACAACTTCCTGTTTTCACCTGGTGATGGTGTAGTAGTCTTACAACTTCCTGTTTTAACCTGGTGATGGTGTAGTCATCTTACAACTTCCTGTTTTAACCTGGTGATGGTGTAGTCATCTTACAACTTCCTGTTTTAACCTGGTGATGGTGTAGTCATCTTACAACTTCCTGTTTTCACCTGGTGATGGTGTAGTAATCTTATAACTTCCTGTTTTCATCTGGTGATGGTGTAGTAATCTTATAACTTCCTGTTTTCACCTGGTGATGGTGTAGTAATCTTATAACTTCCTGTTTTAACCTGGTGATGGTGTAGTAATCTTATAACTTCCTGTTTTAACCTGGTGATGGT
This sequence comes from Blennius ocellaris, assembly GCF_963422515.1. Classification (NCBI taxonomy): domain Eukaryota; kingdom Metazoa; phylum Chordata; class Actinopteri; order Blenniiformes; family Blenniidae; genus Blennius; species Blennius ocellaris. The sequence goes on along the minus strand of NC_137673.1, from coordinate 11,925,433 downwards.
GTAGTAATCTTACAACTTCCTGTTTTAACCTGGTGATGGTGTAGTCATCTTACAACTTCCTGTTTTCACCTGGTGATGGTGTAGTAGTCTTACAACTTCCTGTTTTAACCTGGTGATGGTGTAGTCATCTTACAACTTCCTGTTTTATCCTGGTGATGGTGTAGTAATCTTATAACTTCCTGTTTTCATCTGGTGATGGTGTAGTAATCTTATAACTTCCTGTTTTCATCTGGTGATGGTATAGTAATCTTATAACTTCCTGTTTTCATCTGGTGATGGTGTAGTAATCTTATAACTTCCTGTTTTCATCTGGTGATGGTGTAGTAATCTTATAACTTCCTGTTTTCACCTGGTGATGGTGTAGTAATCTTATAACTTCCTGTTTTAACCTGGTGATGGTGTAGTAATCTTATAACTTCCTGTTTTAACCTGGTGATGGTGTAGTAATCTGATTACTTCCTGTTTTCACCTGGTGATGGTGTAGTAATCTTACAACTTCCTGTTTTAACCTGGTGATGGTGTAGTCATCTTACAACTTCCTGTTTTCACCTGGTGATGGTGTAGTAGTCTTACAACTTCCTGTTTTAACCTGGTGATGGTGTAGTCATCTTACAACTTCCTGTTTTAACCTGGTGATGGTGTAGTCATCTTACAACTTCCTGTTTTCACCTGGTGATGGTGTAGTAATCTTATAACTTCCTGTTTTCATCTGGTGATGGTGTAGTAATCTTATAACTTCCTGTTTTCATCTGGTGATGGTGTAGTAATCTTATAACTTCCTGTTTTCACCTAGTGATGGTGTAATAATCTTATAACTTCCTGTTTTCACCTGGTGATGGTGTAGTAATCTTATAACTTCCTGTTTTAACCTGGTGATGGTGTAGTAATCTTATAACTTCCTGTTTTAACCTAGTGATGGTGTAGTAATCTGATTACTTCCTGTTTTCACCTGGTGATGGTGTAGTAATCTTACAACTTCCTGTTTTAACCTGGTGATGGTGTAGTCATCTTACAACTTCCTGTTTTCACCTGGTGATGGTGTAGTAGTCTTACAACTTCCTGTTTTAACCTGGTGATGGTGTAGTCATCTTACAACTTCCTGTTTTAACCTGGTGATGGTGTAGTCATCTTACAACTTCCTGTTTTAACCTGGTGATGGTGTAGTCATCTTATAACTTCCTGTTTTCACCTGGTGATGGTGTAGTAATCTGATTACTAACTGTTTTCACTTGGTGATGGTGTAGTTATCTTATAACTTCCTGTTTTCACCTGGTGATGGTGTAGTAATCTGATTACTTCCTGTTTTCTCCTGGTGATGGTGTAGTAATCTTACAACTTCCTGTTTTAACCTGGTGATGGTGTAGTCATCTTACAACTTCCTGTTTTCACCTGGTGATGGTGTAGTAGTCTTACAACTTCCTGTTTTAACCTGGTGATGGTGTAGTCATCTTACAACTTCCTGTTTTCACCTGGTGATGGTGTAGTAGTCTTACAACTTCCTGTTTTAACCTGGTGATGGTGTAGTCATCTTACAACTTCCTGTTTTAACCTGGTGATGGTGTAGTCATCTTACAACTTCCTGTTTTAACCTGGTGATGGTGTAGTCATCTTACAACTTCCTGTTTTCACCTGGTGATGGTGTAGTAATCTTATAACTTCCTGTTTTCATCTGGTGATGGTGTAGTAATCTTATAACTTCCTGTTTTCACCTGGTGATGGTGTAGTAATCTTATAACTTCCTGTTTTAACCTGGTGATGGTGTAGTAATCTTATAACTTCCTGTTTTAACCTGGTGATGGTGTAGTAATCTGATTACTTCCTGTTTTCACCTGGTGATGGTGTAGTAATCTTACAACTTCCTGTTTTAACCTGGTGATGGTGTAGTCATCTTACAACTTCCTGTTTTCACCTGGTGATGGTGTAGTAGTCTTACAACTTCCTGTTTTAACCTGGTGATGGTGTAGTAATCTTATAACTTCCTGTTTTAACCTGGTGATGGTGTAGTCATCTTACAACTTCCTGTTTTAACCTGGTGATGGTGTAGTCATCTTACAACTTCCTGTTTTCACCTGGTGATGGTGTAGTAATCTTATAACTTCCTGTTTTCTTCTGGTGATGGTGTAGTAATCTTATAACTTCCTGTTTTCATCTGGTGATGGTGTAGTAATCTTATAACTTCCTGTTTTCACCTGGTGATGGTGTAGTAATCTTATAACTTCCTGTTTTAACCTGGTGATGGTGTAGTAATCTTATAACTTCCTGTTTTAACCTGGTGATGGTGTAGTAATCTGATTACTTCCTGTTTTCACCTGGTGATGGTGTAGTAATCTTACAACTTCCTGTTTTAACCTGGTGATGGTGTAGTCATCTTACAACTTCCTGTTTTCACCTGGTGATGGTGTAGTAGTCTTACAACTTCCTGTTTTAACCTGGTGATGGTGTAGTCATCTTACAACTTCCTGTTTTCACCTGGTGATGGTGTAGTAATCTTATAACTTCCTGTTTTCATCTGGTGATGGTGTAGTAATCTTATAACTTCCTGTTTTCATCTGGTGATGGTATAGTAATCTTATAACTTCCTGTTTTCATCTGGTGATGGTGTAGTAATCTTATAACTTCCTGTTTTCATCTGGTGATGGTGTAGTAATCTTATAACTTCCTGTTTTCACCTGGTGATGGTGTAGTAATCTTATAACTTCCTGTTTTAACCTGGTGATGGTGTAGTAATCTTATAACTTCCTGTTTTAACCTGGTGATGGTGTAGTAATCTGATTACTTCCTGTTTTCACCTGGTGATGGTGTAGTAATCTTACAACTTCCTGTTTTAACCTGGTGATGGTGTAGTCATCTTACAACTTCCTGTTTTCACCTGGTGATGGTGTAGTCATCTTACAACTTCCTGTTTTCACCTGGTGATGGTGTAGTCATCTTACAACTTCCTGTTTTCACCTGGTGATGGTGTAGTCATCTTACAACTTCCTGTTTTAACCTGGTGATGGTGTAGTAATCTTATAACTTCCTGTTTTCACCTGGTGATGGTGTAATAATCTTATAACTTCCTGTTTTCACCTGGTGATGGTGTAGTAATCTTATAACTTCCTGTTTTAACCTGGTGATGGTGTAGTAATCTGATTACTTCCTGTTTTCACCTGGTGATGGTGTAGTAATCTTACAACTTCCTGTTTTAACCTGGTGATGGTGTAGTCATCTTACAACTTCCTGTTTTCACCTGGTGATGGTGTAGTAGTCTTACAACTTCCTGTTTTAACCTGGTGATGGTGTAGTCATCTTACAACTTCCCGTTTTAACCTGGTGATGGTGTAGTCATCTTACAACTTCCTGTTTTCACCTGGTGATGGTGTAGTAATCTTATAACTTCCTGTTTTCATCTGGTGATGGTGTAGTAATCTTATAACTTCCTGTTTTCATCTGGTGATGGTGTAGTAATCTTATAACTTCCTGTTTTCACCTGGTGATGGTGTAGTAATCTTATAACTTCCTGTTTTCATCTGGTGATGGTGTAGTAATCTTATAACTTCCTGTTTTCACCTGGTGATGGTGTAGTAATCTTATAACTTCCTGTTTTAACCTGGGGATGGTGTAGTAATCTGATTACTTCCTGTTTTCACCTGGTGATGGTGTAGTAATCTTATAACTTCCTGTTTTCACCTGGTGATGGTGTAGTAATCTTATAACTTCCTGTTTTCACCTGGTGATGGTGTAGTAATCTTATAACTTCCTGTTTTAACCTGGTGATGGTGTAGTAATCTGATTACTTCCTGTTTTCACCTGGTGATGGTGTAGTAATCTTACAACTTCCTGTTTTAACCTGGTGATGGTGTAGTCATCTTACAACTTCCTGTTTTAACCTGGTGATGGTGTAGTCATCTTACAACTTCCTGTTTTAACCTGGTGATGGTGTAGTAATCTTATAACTTCCTGTTTTAACCTGGTGATGGTGTAGTAATCTTATAACTTCCTGTTTTAACCTGGTGATGGTGTAGTAATCTTATAACTTCCTGTTTTAACCTGGTGATGGTGTAGTCATCTTATAACTTCCTGTTTTAACCTGGTGATGGTGTAGTCATCTTATAACTTCCTGTTTTCACCTGGTGATGGTGTAGTAATCTGATTACTTCCTGTTTTCACCTGGTGATGGTGTAGTAGTCTTACAACTTCCTGTTTTAACCTGGTGATGGTGTAGTCATCTTACAACTTCCTGTTTTAACCTGGTGATGGTGTAGTAATCTTATAACTTCCTGTTTTAACCTGGTGATGGTGTAGTAATCCTATTACTTCCTGTTTTCACCTGGTGATGGTGTAGTAATCTTACAACTTCCTGTTTTAACCTGGTGATGGTGTAGTCATCTTACAACTTCCTGTTTTCACCTGGTGATGGTGTAGTAGTCTTACAACTTCCTGTTTTAACCTGGTGATGGTGTAGTCATCTTACAACTTCCCGTTTTAACCTGGTGATGGTGTAGTCATCTTACAACTTCCTGTTTTCACCTGGTGATGGTGTAGTAATCTTATAACTTCCTGTTTTCATCTGGTGATGGTGTAGTAATCTTATAACTTCCTGTTTTCATCTGGTGATGGTGTAGTAATCTTATAACTTCCTGTTTTCACCTGGTGATGGTGTAGTAATCTTATAACTTCCTGTTTTCATCTGGTGATGGTGTAGTAATCTTATAACTTCCTGTTTTCACCTGGTGATGGTGTAGTAATCTTATAACTTCCTGTTTTAACCTGGGGATGGTGTAGTAATCTGATTACTTCCTGTTTTCACCTGGTGATGGTGTAGTAATCTTATAACTTCCTGTTTTCACCTGGTGATGGTGTAGTAATCTTATAACTTCCTGTTTTAACCTGGTGATGGTGTAGTAATCTTATAACTTCCTGTTTTAACCTGGTGATGGTGTAGTAATCTGATTACTTCCTGTTTTCACCTTGTAATGGTGTAGTAATCTTACAACTTCCTGTTTTAACCTGGTGATGGTGTAGTCATCTTACAACTTCCTGTTTTCACCTGGTGATGGTGTAGTAGTCTTACAACTTCCTGTTTTAACCTGGTGATGGTGTAGTCATCTTACAACTTCCTGTTTTAACCTGGTGATGGTGTAGTCATCTTACAACTTCCTGTTTTCACCTGGTGATGGTGTAGTAATCTTATAACTTCCTGTTTTCTTCTGGTGATGGTGTAGTAATCTTATAACTTCCTGTTTTCATCTGGTGATGGTGTAGTAATCTTATAACTTCCTGTTTTCACCTGGTGATGGTGTAGTAATCTTATAACTTCCTGTTTTAACCTGGTGATGGTGTAGTAATCTTATAACTTCCTGTTTTAACCTGGTGATGGTGTAGTAATCTGATTACTTCCTGTTTTCACCTGGTGATGGTGTAGTAATCTTACAACTTCCTGTTTTAACCTGGTGATGGTGTAGTCATCTTACAACTTCCTGTTTTCACCTGGTGATGGTGTAGTAGTCTTACAACTTCCTGTTTTAACCTGGTGATGGTGTAGTCATCTTAGAACTTCCTGTTTTCACCTGGTGATGGTGTAGTAATCTTATAACTTCCTGTTTTCATCTGGTGATGGTGTAGTAATCTTATAACTTCCTGTTTTCATCTGGTGATGGTATAGTAATCTTATAACTTCCTGTTTTCATCTGGTGATGGTGTAGTAATCTTATAACTTCCTGTTTTCATCTGGTGATGGTGTAGTAATCTTATAACTTCCTGTTTTAACCTGGTGATGGTGTAGTAATCTTATAACTTCCTGTTTTCACCTGGTGATGGTGTAGTAATCTTATAACTTCCTGTTTTAACCTGGTGATGGTGTAGTAATCTTATAACTTCCTGTTTTCACCTGGTGATGGTGTAGTAATCTTATAACTTCCTGTTTTAACCTGGTGATGGTGTAGTAATCTTATAACTTCCTGTTTTAACCTGGTGATGGTGTAGTAATCTGATTACTTCCTGTTTTCACCTGGTGATGGTGTAGTAATCTTACAACTTCCTGTTTTAACCTGGTGATGGTGTAGTCATCTTACAACTTCCTGTTTTCACCTGGTGATGGTGTAGTAGTCATCTTACAACTTCCTGTTTTAACCTGGTGATGGTGTAGTCATCTTACAACTTCCTGTTTACCTGGTGATGTGTAGTAATCTTATAACTTCCTGTTTTCATCTGGTGATGGTGTAGTAATCTTATAACTTCCTGTTTTCATCTGGTGATGGTGTAGTAATCTTATAACTTCCTGTTTTCACCTGGTGATCGGTGTAATAATCTTATAACTTCTCCTGTTTTCACCTGGTGATGGTGTAGTAATCTTATAACTTCCTGTTTTAACCTGGTGATGTGTAGTAACTCTGTTTAACCTGGTGATGGTGTAGTAATCTGATTACTTCCTGTTTTCACCTGGTGATGGTGTAGTAATCTTACAACTTCCTGTTTAACCTGGTGATGGTGTAGTCATCTTACAACTTCCTGTTTTCACCTGGTGATGGTGTAGTAGTCTTACAACTTCCTGTTTAACCTGGTGATGGTGTAGTCATCTTCCCGTTTTAACCTGTGATGGTGTAGTCATCTTACAACTTCTGTTTTCACCTGTGATGGTGTAGTAATCTTATAACTCCTGTTTTCATCTGTGATGTGTAGTAATCTTATAACTTCCTGTTTCACCTGGTGATGGTGTAGTAATCTTATAACTTCCTGTTTTCATCTGGTGATGGTGTAGTAATCTTATAACTTCCTGTTTTCACCTGGTGATGGTGTAGTAATCTTATAACTTCCTGTTTTAACCTGGGGATGGTGTAGTAATCTGATTACTTCCTGTTTTCACCTGGTGATGGTGTAGTAATCTTATAACTTCCTGTTTTCACCTGGTGATGGTGTAGTAATCTTATAACTTCCTGTTTTAACCTGGTGATGGTGTAGTAATCTTATAACTTCCTGTTTTAACCTGGTGATGGTGTAGTAATCTGATTACTTCCTGTTTTCACCTGGTGATGGTGTAGTAATCTTACAACTTCCTGTTTTAACCTGGTGATGGTGTAGTCATCTTACAACTTCCTGTTTTCACCTGGTGATGGTGTAGTAGTCTTACAACTTCCTGTTTTAACCTGGTGATGGTGTAGTCATCTTACAACTTCCTGTTTTAACCTGGTGATGGTGTAGTCATCTTACAACTTCCTGTTTTCACCTGGTGATGGTGTAGTAATCTTATAACTTCCTGTTTTCTTCTGGTGATGGTGTAGTAATCTTATAACTTCCTGTTTTCATCTGGTGATGGTGTAGTAATCTTATAACTTCCTGTTTTCACCTGGTGATGGTGTAGTAATCTTATAACTTCCTGTTTTAACCTGGTGATGGTGTAGTAATCTTATAACTTCCTGTTTTAACCTGGTGATGGTGTAGTAATCTGATTACTTCCTGTTTTCACCTGGTGATAGTGTAGTAATCTTACAACTTCCTGTTTTAACCTGGTGATGGTGTAGTCATCTTACAACTTCCTGTTTTCACCTGGTGATGGTGTAGTAGTCTTACAACTTCCTGTTTTAACCTGGTGATGGTGTAGTCATCTTACAACTTCCTGTTTTCACCTGGTGATGGTGTAGTAATCTTATAACTTCCTGTTTTCATCTGGTGATGGTGTAGTAATCTTATAACTTCCTGTTTTCATCTGGTGATGGTATAGTAATCTTATAACTTCCTGTTTTCATCTGGTGATGGTGTAGTAATCTTATAACTGCCTGTTTTCATCTGGTGATGGTGTAGTAATCTTATAACTTCCTGTTTTAACCTGGTGATGGTGTAGTAATCTTATAACTTCCTGTTTTCACCTGGTGATGGTGTAGTAATCTTATAACTTCCTGTTTTAACCTGGTGATGGTGTAGTAATCTTATAACTTCCTGTTTTCACCTGGTGATGGTGTAGTAATCTTATAACTTCCTGTTTTAACCTGGTGATGGTGTAGTAATCTTATAACTTCCTGTTTTAACCTGGTGATGGTGTAGTAATCTGATTACTTCCTGTTTTCACCTGGTGATGGTGTAGTAATCTTACAACTTCCTGTTTTAACCTGGTGATGGTGTAGTCATCTTACAACTTCCTGTTTTCACCTGGTGATGGTGTAGTAGTCTTACAACTTCCTGTTTTAACCTGGTGATGGTGTAGTCATCTTACAACTTCCTGTTTTAACCTGGTGATGGTGTAGTCATCTTACAACTTCCTGTTTTCACCTGGTGATGGTGTAGTAATCTTATAACTTCCTGTTTTCATCTGGTGATGGTGTAGTAATCTTATAACTTCCTGTTTTCATCTGGTGATGGTGTAGTAATCTTATAACTTCCTGTTTTCACCTGGTGATGGTGTAATAATCTTATAACTTCCTGTTTTCACCTGGTGATGGTGTAGTAATCTTATAACTTCCTGTTTTAACCTGGTGATGGTGTAGTAATCTTATAACTTCCTGTTTTAACCTGGTGATGGTGTAGTAATCTGATTACTTCCTGTTTTCACCTGGTGATGGTGTAGTAATCTTACAACTTCCTGTTTTAACCTGGTGATGGTGTAGTCATCTTACAACTTCCTGTTTTCACCTGGTGATGGTGTAGTAGTCTTACAACTTCCTGTTTTAACCTGGTGATGGTGTAGTCATCTTACAACTTCCTGTTTTCACCTGGTGATGGTGTAGTAATCTTATAACTTCCTGTTTTCATCTGGTGATGGTGTAGTAATCTTATAACTTCCTGTTTTCACCTGGTGATGGTGTAGTAATCTTATAACTTCCTGTTTTCACCTGGTGATGGTGTAGTCATCTTACAACTTCCCGTTTTAACCTGGTGATGGTGTAGTCATCTTACAACTTCCTGTTTTCACCTGGTGATGGTGTAGTAATCTTATAACTTCCTGTTTTCATCTGGTGATGGTGTAGTAATCTTATAACTTCCTGTTTTCATCTGGTGATGGTGTAGTAATCTTATAACTTCCTGTTTTCACCTGGTGATGGTGTAGTAATCTTATAACTTCCTGTTTTCATCTGGTGATGGTGTAGTAATCTTATAACTTCCTGTTTTCACCTGGTGATGGTGTAGTAATCTTATAACTTCCTGTTTTAACCTGGGGATGGTGTAGTAATCTGATTACTTCCTGTTTTCACCTGGTGATGGTGTAGTAATCTTATAACTTCCTGTTTTCACCTGGTGATGGTGTAGTAATCTGATTACTTCCTGTTTTCTCCTGGTGATGGTGTAGTAATCTGATTACTTCCTGTTTTCACCTGGTGATGGTGTAGTAATCTTACAACTTCCTGTTTTAACCTGGTGATGGTGTAGTCATCTTACAACTTCCTGTTTTCACCTGGTGATGGTGTAGTAGTCTTACAACTTCCTGTTTTAACCTGGTGATGGTGTAGTCATCTTACAACTTCCTGTTTTAACCTGGTGATGGTGTAGTCATCTTACAACTTCCTGTTTTCACCTGGTGATGGTGTAGTAATCTTATAACTTCCTGTTTTCATCTGGTGATGGTGTAGTAATCTTATAACTTCCTGTTTTCACCTGGTGATAGTGTAGTAATCTTATAACTTCCTGTTTTAACCTGGTGATGGTGTAGTAATCTTATAACTTCCTGTTTTCACCTGGTGATGGTGTAGTAATCTGATTACTTCCTGTTTTCACCTGGTGATGGTGTAGTAATCTTACAACTTCCTGTTTTAACCTGGTGATGGTGTAGTCATCTTACAACTTCCTGTTTTCACCTGGTGATGGTGTAGTAGTCTTACAACTTCCTGTTTTAACCTGGTGATGGTGTAGTCATCTTACAACTTCCTGTTTTCACCTGGTGATGGTGTAGTAGTCTTACAACTTCCTGTTTTAACCTGGTGATGGTGTAGTCATCTTACAACTTCCTGTTTTATCCTGGTGATGGTGTAGTCATCTTACAACTTCCTGTTTTCACCTGGTGATGGTGTAGTAATCTTACAACTTCCTGTTTTCACCTGGTGATGGTGTAGTAATCTTATAACTTCCTGTTTTCATCTGGTGATGGTGTAGTAATCTTATAACTTCCTGTTTTCACCTGGTGATGGTGTAGTAATCTTGTAACTTCCTGTTTTAACCTGGTGATGGTGTAGTAATCTTATAACTTCCTGTTTTAACCTGGTGATGGTGTAGTAATCTGATTACTTCCTGTTTTCACCTGGTGATGGTGTAGTAATCTTACAACTTCCTGTTTTCACCTGGTGATGGTGTAGTCATCTTACAACTTCCTGTTTTCACCTGGTGATGGTGTAGTATTCTTACAACTTCCTGTTTTAACCTGGTGATGGTGTAGTCATCTTACAACTTCCTGTTTTAACCTGGTGATGGTGTAGTAATCTGATTACTTCCTGTTTTAACCTGGTGATGGTGTAGTAATCTTATAACTTCCTGTTTTCACCTGGTGATAGTGTAGTAATCTTATAACTTCCTGTTTTAACCTGGTGATGGTGTAGTAATCTTATAACTTCCTGTTTTAACCTGGTGATGGTGTAGTAATCTGATTACTTCCTGTTTTCACCTGGTGATGGTGTAGTAATCTTACAACTTCCTGTTTTAACCTGGTGATGGTGTAGTCATCTTACACTTCCTGTTTTCACCTGGTGATGGTGTAGTAGTCTTACAACTTCCTGTTTTAACCTGGTGATGGTGTAGTCATCTTACAACTTCCTGTTTTCACCTGGTGATGGTGTAGTAGTCTTACAACTTCCTGTTTTAACCTGGTGATGGTGTAGTCATCTTACAACTTCCTGTTTGAACCTGGTGATGGTGTAGTCATCTTACAACTTCCTGTTTTAACCTGGTGATGGTGTAGTCATCTTACAACTTCCTGTTTTCACCTGGTGATGGTGTAGTAATCTTATAACTTCCTGTTTTCATCTGGTGATTGTGTAGTAATCTTATAACTTCCTGTTTTAACCTGGTGAGGGTGTAGTAATCTTATAACTTCCTGTTTTAACCTGGTGATGGTGTAGTAATCTGATTACTTCCTGTTTTCACCTGGAGATGATGTAGTAATCTTACAACTTCCTGTTTTAACCTGGTGATGGTGTAGTCATCTTACAACTTCCTGTTTTCACCTGGTGATGGTGTAGTAGTCTTACAACTTCCTGTTTTAACCTGGTGATGGTGTAGTCATCTTACAACTTCCTGTTTTCACCTGGTGATGGTGTAGTAGTCTTACAACTTCCTGTTTTAACCTGGTGATGGTGTAGTCATCTTACAACTTCCTGTTTTAACCTGGTGATGGTGTAGTCATCTTACAACTTCCTGTTTTAACCTGGTGATGGTGTAGTAATCTTATAACTTCCTGTTTTCATCTGGTGATGGTGTAGTAATCTTATAACTTCCTGTTTTCACCTGGTGATGGTGTAGTAATCTTATAACTTCCTGTTTTAACCTGGTGATGGTGTAGTAATCTTATAACTTCCTGTTTTAACCTGGTGATGGTGTAGTAATCTGATTACTTCCTGTTTTCACCTGGTGATGGTGTAGTAATCTTACAACTTCCTGTTTTAACCTGGTGATGGTGTAGTCATCTTACAACTTCCTGTTTTCACCTGGTGATGGTGTAGTAGTCTTACAACTTCCTGTTTTAACCTGGTGATGGTGTAGTCATCTTACAACTTCCTGTTTTAACCTGGTGATGGTGTAGTCATCTTACAACTTCCTGTTTTCACCTGGTGATGGTGTAGTAATCTTATAACTTCCTGTTTTCTTCTGGTGATGGTGTAGTAATCTTATAACTTCCTGTTTTCATCTGGTGATGGTGTAGTAATCTTATAACTTCCTGTTTTCACCTGGTGATGGTGTAGTAATCTTATAACTTCCTGTTTTAACCTGGTGATGGTGTAGTAATCTTATAACTTCCTGTTTTAACCTGGTGATGGTGTAGTAATCTGATTACTTCCTGTTTTCACCTGGTGATGGTGTAGTAGTCTTACAACTTCCTGTTTTAACCTGGTGATGGTGTAGTCATCTTACAACTTCCTGTTTTCACCTGGTGATGGTGTAGTAATCTTATAACTTCCTGTTTTCATCTGGTGATGGTGTAGTAATCTTATAACTTCCTGTTTTCATCTGGTGATGGTGTAGTAATCTTATAACTTCCTGTTTTCATCTGGTGATGGTGTAGTAATCTTATAACTTCCTGTTTTCATGTGGTGATGGTGTAGTAATCTTATAACTTCCTGTTTTCACCTGGTGATGGTGTAGTAATCTTATAACTTCCTGTTTTAACCTGGTGATGGTGTAGTAATCTTATAACTTCCTGTTTTAACCTGGTGATGGTGTAGTAATCTGATTACTTCCTGTTTTCACCTGGTGATGGTGTAGTAATCTTACAACTTCCTGTTTTAACCTGGTGATGGTGTAGTCATCTTACAACTTCCTGTTTTCACCTGGTGATGGTGTAGTAGTCTTACAACTTCCTGTTTTAACCTGGTGATGGTGTAGTCATCTTACAACTTCCTGTTTTAACCTGGTGATGGTGTAGTCATCTTACAACTTCCTGTTTTCACCTGGTGATGGTGTAGTAATCTTATAACTTCCTGTTTTCATCTGGTGATGGTGTAGTAATCTTATAACTTCCTGTTTTCATCTGGTGATGGTGTAGTAATCTTATAACTTCCTGTTTTCACCTGGTGATGGTGTAATAATCTTATAACTTCCTGTTTTCACCTGGTGATGGTGTAGTAATCTTATAACTTCCTGTTTTAACCTGGTGATGGTGTAGTAATCTTATAACTTCCTGTTTTAACCTGGTGATGGTGTAGTAATCTGATTACTTCCTGTTTTCACCTGGTGATGGTGTAGTAATCTTACAACTTCCTGTTTTAACCTGGTGATGGTGTAGTCATCTTACAACTTCCTGTTTTCACCTGGTGATGGTGTAGTAGTCTTACAACTTCCTGTTTTAACCTGGTGATGGTGTAGTCATCTTACAACTTCCTGTTTTAACCTGGTGATGGTGTAGTCATCTTACAACTTCCTGTTTTCACCTGGTGATGGTGTAGTAATCTTATAACTTCCTGTTTTCATCTGGTGATGGTGTAGTAATCTTATAACTTCCTGTTTTCATCTGGTGATGGTGTAGTAATCTTATAACTTCCTGTTTTCACCTGGTGATGGTGTAGTAATCTTATAACTTCCTGTTTTAACCTGGTGATGGTGTAGTAATCTGATTACTTCCTGTTTTAACCTGGTGATGGTGTAGTAATCTGATTACTTCCTGTTTTAACCTGGTGATGGTGTAGTAATCTTATAACTTCCTGTTTTAACCTGGTGATGGTGTAGTAATCTGATTACTTCCTGTTTTCACCTGGTGATGGTGTAGTAATCTTACAACTTCCTGTTTTAACCTGGTGATGGTGTAGTCATCTTACAACTTCCTGTTTTCACCTGGTGATGGTGTAGTAATCTTATAACTTCCTGTTTTAACCTGGTGATGGTGTAGTAATCTTATAACTTCCTGTTTTAACCTGGTGATGGTGTAGTAATCTGATTACTTCCTGTTTTCACCTGGTGATGGTGTAGTAATCTTACAACTTCCTGTTTTAACCTGGTGATGGTGTAGTCATCTTACAACTTCCTGTTTTCACCTGGTGATGGTGTAGTAGTCTTACAACTTCCTGTTTTAACCTGGTGATGGTGTAGTCATTTTACAACTTCCTGTTTTAACCTGGTGATGGTGTAGTCATCTTACAACTTCCTGTTTTCACCTGGTGATGGTGTAGTAATCTTATAACTTCCTGTTTTCTTCTGGTGATGGTGTAGTAATCTTATAACTTCCTGTTTTCATCTGGTGATGGTGTAGTAATCTTATAACTTCCTGTTTTCACCTGGTGATGGTGTAGTAATCTTATAACTTCCTGTTTTAACCTGGTGATGGTGTAGTAATCTTATAACTTCCTGTTTTAACCTGGTGATGGTGTAGCAATCTGATTACTTCCTGTTTTCACCTGGTGATGGTGTAGTAATCTTACAACTTCCTGTTTTAACCTGGTGATGGTGTAGTCATCTTACAACTTCCTGTTTTAACCTGGTGATGGTGTAGTCATCTTACAACTTCCTGTTTTCACCTGGTGATGGTGTAGTAGTCTTACAACTTCCTGTTTTAACCTGGTGATGGTGTAGTCATCTTACAACTTCCTGTTTTCACCTGGTGATGGTGTAGTAATCTTATAACTTCCTGTTTTCATCTGGTGATGGTGTAGTAATCTTATAACTTCCTGTTTTCATCTGGTGATGGTGTAGTAATCTTATAACTTCCTGTTTTCATCTGGTGATGGTGTAGTAATCTTATAACTTCCTGTTTTCATCTGGTGATGGTGTAGTAATCTTATAACTTCCTGTTTTCACCTGGTGATGGTGTAGTAATCTTATAACTTCCTGTTTTAACCTGGTGATGGTGTAGTAATCTTATAACTTCCTGTTTTAACCTGGTGATGGTGTAGTAATCTGATTACTTCCTGTTTTCACCTGGTGATGGTGTAGTAATCTTACAACTTCCTGTTTTAACCTGGTGATGGTGTAGTCATCTTACAACTTCCTGTTTTCACCTGGTGATGGTGTAGTAGTCTTACAACTTCCTGTTTTAACCTGGTGATGGTGTAGTCATCTTACAACTTCCTGTTTTAACCTGGTGATGGTGTAGTCATCTTACAACTTCCTGTTTTCACCTGGTGATGGTGTAGTAATCTTATAACTTCCTGTTTTCATCTGGTGATGGTGTAGTAATTTTATAACTTCCTGTTTTCATCTGGTGATGGTGTAGTAATCTTATAACTTCCTGTTTTCACCTGGTGATGGTGTAATAATCTTATAACTTCCTGTTTTCACCTGGTGATGGTGTAGTAATCTTATAACTTCCTGTTTTAACCTGGTGATGGTGTAGTAATCTGATTACTTCCTGTTTTCACCTGGTGATGGTGTAGTAATCTTACAACTTCCTGTTTTAACCTGGTGATGGTGTAGTCATCTTACAACTTCCTGTTTTCACCTGGTGATGGTGTAGTAGTCTTACAACTTCCTGTTTTAACCTGGTGATGGTGTAGTCATCTTACAACTTCCTGTTTTAACCTGGTGATGGTGTAGTCATCTTACAACTTCCTGTTTTCACCTGGTGATGGTGTAGTAATCTTATAACTTCCTGTTTTCATCTGGTGATGGTGTAGTAATCTTATAACTTCCTGTTTTCATCTGGTGATGGTGTAGTAATCTTATAACTTCCTGTTTTCACCTGGTGATGGTGTAATAATGCCTATCACTTCGGGGTCTGATCACCACCACCACCACCAAATAAAGACATGGTGCACAATTCATTTGGTCTTTTTTATTTCCTACAAATACAAGCGCTAGTTTAGTTAATGTAGTTAGTAGTTAGCATAATTCACCTGGGACTGTACACCCACCCTTAACTTGTGCTCCAGTAGTTCCATTTCCACATCTGCCTTTCTAATCTGGTGGTCCAAGAACTGCATTTCCTTAGCAGTTGTTTCCATCTTCTGGAGCAGGTGGAGTCTATAGACCTGTTTTACAGATAACTGGGAGGACATAAGGAGGACATTCAATTATTACAGTTGGACATGAATTCCACAGAATGAACCTCTGGTGTTTACTGAACATCTGTCTCACTGTGTCAGTCCTTGCAGTGGATGTTGAGGGACCCTCCTGCTGCTGCCCAGCCAGGCCCTGTTAAAAATACTGTGTCAATACTTCAGTGTAGACAAAATATCACTCTTTATTCCACCACAATGTTTCAGAAATGTAAACGGGATGAGAACTATCATACCTCTATAGGCCTTTGTGGATCCTCCTCTGTAAAGGCAGCAGACAGGGTTTCCTCGTACTCTTCATCCTACATGAATATGTTTCAGTATATTTAAACTACCATTTAGCAAGATCTTTGGAGTGTTGCCTACTTACAAGGTCTGTTGTGGCATGAGGGGGTCCAGCAGGCAGAGAGCACCATCACAATCTGTTGGGTGACAAAACAAAGACATGATGGGGAAATAAAGATGAACAAAAGGAGGCTTAAAGAGATATATAGGCCTCAGCATATTCTATATTATGAAGGAAGTGGTATCTTGAGGGGTGAGCTCTGAAGAGGAGCTCCTCCAGGGATTCCCTCAGCCACTGGCCTCCCAACATTCTGGCTTAGGGCTCCTCTGCCTCTGTTAAAGGTGGAGGTGCTGGGCCACCACCCGTTTTACATCTGCCTTCTTTCTGTTGGCTGAGTAAAGTCTGTCTTAGTTTAGCCTGAGTTATTTGACAGCACATGATATGGGTGAGAAGACATTTATGTGTTTGAAAACAGCATTATGTTGGAATAAAACACCTCACAGTCAAATGGCCACTTGATATTTACTGTACAATGTCACACATGATCAACATTACGTTAAGAAATGTGTTGATTAACAATTAAATTAGCAGCGGTCTTACCCGATTGGACAATGTTTTTATATTTCACTTTCAGCTGCTGCCAAGAGGCTTCTCCCCCGTGGAATTGCACCTAAAAGAAATAAATTAATAAGCTACCATCAAGCAGTATTCCCTTGCAATAATGTTTTGATGACAAAGACGTTTGAACTTACACATTCACTTGAGCAGCAATCTTCTTCCACGCCGCCTCCCTCTCTTTAGCAGCCGCTGCACTGTTGCATTTTTTTTTTTTTTTATATGTTCATATTGGCCATATGATGGGATCAATACTTCCTGCTCCACTGGCGTCAAAAACTCCGCCCTCCGCGTCTCAGTTGTCATGGTGACTCGTTGAATCGGGGCTCCATTGATGCGGTCTTTTTAGAGTCGTGGTGCACGCGCTTGACTCCAGGTGAAACTACTCCGAGTTCATCAAACTGACCAAAATCCGGCGTCGTGAAACTGAAAACTCCGCGTTTTCTGTCTCAGTGTAACTCAACTCAGAGCTCGGTGTTAAGCTCATGGCTTCTTAAACCTGCTTCGTGAAACGGACCCCAGGTGAGCTCCATCAGCTGACCAGTCTCTGATTGGTGGTCAGTATTTGAGAGAGACTCACAACAAAGACACTCTGGAGCTTTATTCCAGTTTGAATTGAGAGACACCTGATTGACAACAGATGGAACAATCAACAGGTTTTCAGTGTATTTTCACCTATAAAAAGGTCATTTCTTCGTGTCACTGATCCTTACGGCCATACCACCCTGAACACGCCTGATCTCATCTGATCTTGGAAGCTAAGCTGGTAGAAATCCTACACAAGGTTTTATAAATGAGGCCCCAGATCCAGATCAGATCCGTAATGTGATTTGTTAGAAATTTGTTAGAAAATGAAATGGAGTGAAAAGATTAGAACTGGGAGTTTTAACTTGAAACAGGTTTTTGTTCATCCTGTTCTCAGTTCATATCACTTTGTGATATTTCATTAGCTGCAGGTAGTGTGGCCGAGCGGTCCAAGGCGCTGGATTAAGGCTCCAGTCTCTCAGGAGGCGTGGGTTCAAATCCCACCACTGCCACTTTCAGAGGTTTGGTGGATTGAGTTCCTCAAATCCGCAGTAAAGACACACTGCCATCAGTTCTGCTGGATACTTGCTACACCTCCGTGGAGGAGGGTTTTGTGGGAACAGTGGCTGTGTTACTCCTTCTACAGAGAAACCATTAATTTCAATCTCCTGTCTTTTTCTGCTCTTGAAGTTATTTTAGGCCTTGTTTACACGACAACACTTTCAAGTGGATACGAACTGTCATTGTGCTTTAGTTTCAGAAAAGTTTGGCGTCTCCACAGCAATGCAAATCTGTGGAAGCTGCTTTTTGTTTTTTGTTTTTTTTTACAGCAAATAAATAAAAGAGCTTTTGGAGTCAGACCAAAGTGAGTGTGGAGCGACTTCTCACTGAACGAGCATCAGGAGCGGCCTCTTCTTGTAGAATCCGTCCAGACGGCCCCGTTTACATGAAATAAAGTGATGGGATTGGTTTAGATATTGAGGTGCTAGGAATATGGTTCAACGGCCTGCAGGTCGGCCTCAGTTCTCCTTACGCTCATTGGATGGCCGTCGCTAACAGCCAATCAGAATGGTTACACCAGTGGGGGGGTTTCCACAAACCTCCGTGTGGCGCTTGTGAAGCTTCATCAGACATGCAGCAGACGGTGTGCCAGACACAGGAGTGGGATCAGAGACTGTAGGACCATTCCTCACCTCGGGTCGACAACAAGTTGTCCCGGCTGAAGTGAGGGAACTTTGGTCTACCAGAGGTAAACGCCAGCGTCTGTGTTGTGCTCTGCTCCCCGTCTCTCTGGTTCAGTGTGTTGTAACTAGCCACTGCTACACCTTTAAAACATAACTTAGACACTTTACCGATTACTTGTTTTGAAAAGTAAATACGTTACATTACAAGTTACTTTTTTAGTTACTTTCAACACCCGCGACACCCCCCATCGTCGGTCAGCGGTCTTACCCGATAGGACAATGTTTTTATATTTCACTTTCAGCTGCTGCCAAGAGGCTTCTCCCCCGTGGAATTGCACCTAAAAGAAATAAATCAATAAGCTACCATCAAGCAGTATTCCCTTGCAATAATATTGTGATGACAAAGACGTTTGAACTTACACATTCACTTGAGCAGCAATCTTCTTCCACGCCGCCTCCCTCTCTTTAGCAGCCGCTGCAACGTTGCATTTTTTTTTCTTTTTAATATGTTCATATTCGCCATATGATGGGATCAATACTTCCTGCTCCACTGGCGTAAAAAAAACCCGCCCTCCGCGTCTCAGTTGTCATGGTGACTGGTTGAATCGGGGCTACATTGATGTGGTCTTTTTAGAGTCGTGGTGCACGCGCTTCACTCCAGGTGAAACTACTCTGAGTTCATCAAACTGGTCAAAATCCGGCGTCGTGAAACCGAAAACTCCGCGTTTTCTGTCTCAGTGTAACTCAACTCAGAGCTCGGTGTTAAGCCCAGGGCTTCTTAAACCTGCTTCGTGAAACGGACCTCTGGTCTTTCAGATTGAGGGACCAGCAGGACAACAAGAGTGTGAGGAGCAACCTGAGGAGGGCGCCAATGAGGCCAAGACAAAATCCCAGCAGTGCATCCAGGAGCCGTGATGGTATAGTGGTTAGTACTCTGTGTTGTGATGGTATAGTGGTTAGTACTCTGTATTGTGGCCGCAGCAACCCCGGTTCGAATCCGGGTCACGGCAATGGATGCTAAAATGTTGTCGTCACAAGTTTTCAAGCCGGCACATGGAACCATTAACAAGTTCTGCCCAGACCATCATGGACAATCATTTCAAGCTCTTCTCTGGACATCATGGACCTGAGCTTGGAGACGTTACACAACTGGAAAAAGCAGTTTTTTACCAGCTGTCTACAATGTTGCTCCAGTGACATGGACTGATCAAAGACCAGCCCTAAATTCCTCAGTTTGTTTTGGCTGAAAGGCTCAGTTCACCTGGTACTGTTTGGTGGTAGTAGTACTATCTGGTACTGTTTGGTAGTGGTAGTAGTACTATCTGGTACTGTTTGGTAGTGGTAGTGGTACTATCTGGTACTGTTTGGTAGTGGTAGTGGTACTATCTGGTACTGTTTGGTAGTGGTAGTAGTACTATCTGGTACTGTTTGTTAGTGGTAGTAGTGCTATCTGGTACTGTTTGATAGTGGTAGTAGTACTATCTGGTACTGTTTGATAGTGGTAGTAGTACTATCTGGTACTGCTTGGTAGTGGTAGTAGTACTATCTGGTACTGTTTGGTCGTGGTAGTAGTACTATCTGGTACTGTTTGATAGTGGCAACAGAACGTTCTCCACGGCTCATGATGGAGGATGTTCCTGCAGCAGAACGTTCTCCACGGCTCATGATGGAGGATGTTCCTGCAGCAGAACGTTCTCCACGGCTCATGATGGAGGATGTTCCTGCAGCAGAACGTTCTCCACGGCTCATGATGGAGGATGTTCCTGCAGCAGAACTTTCTCCACGACTCATGATGGAGGATCTTCCTGCAGCAGAACGTTCTCCACGGCTCATGATGGAGGATGTTCCTGCAGCAGAACGTTCTCCACGGCTCATGATGGAGGATGTTCCTGCAGCAGAACGTTCTCCACAGCGTCTCCAGACTCTGTCTCATCTGTCACATGTGCTCAGTGAGAACCTTCTCATCAGTGAAGAACTCAGGGCTCCAATGGCCAATCTGCCAATATTGCTGTTCTCTGGCAAATGCCAATGGCCCTGCAGGGTGTTGGGCTGTAAGAACAGCTCCCCCTTGTGGACGAGGGCCCTCATAGCACCCTGGTGAAGTGTGTTTCTGACAGTTTGAGCAGAAACATCACATTAGTGTCCTGCTGGAGGTCATTCTGCAGCTCTTGCAGCTCCTCCTGGTCCTTCTTGCACAAAGGAGGAGGTAGCAGTCCTGCTGCTGGCTTGTTGCCCTCCTACCCCCCCTCCATGTCTCCTGGTGTCCTGGCCTGTCTCCTGGTATGTCCTCCATGCTCTGGACACTGTTCAGGGAGACACAGCAAACCTTCTTGCCACAGCTCATTGATGTTCCATCTTGGATGAGCTGCACAACCTGAGCATCTTGTGTTGGTTGTCGACACGCCTCCTGCTCCTCCAGGACTGAAACACTAACAACATTCTAAAGTGAGCAGAACATCAGCCAGGAACCAGGAGAACAGCATCATGGTTTGTGGTCACCAGCTGCAGAACCGCTCCTTTATAGGAGGTGTCTTCATGATTGTTTGATTGTTGTGATATGAAATTTACCAATAACCTACTTTCTGGTCAAGACATGAAGCTTGGAGATGCTGGAGACTGATCCCAGGACCACATACATGCAAAGCAAGTGTTCTCCCACTGAGCTACATCCCCTGTCTTTTTTCTCAACTGAATCCATTCATGAACGACCAGGAGGAAAACTCCTGAGCAGCTTGTCTTCACCTTTCACTATCAAAGCTTTGATTGTGTGTCTGGTTGCTGGAGCTGCTTTTCTTGGAAGGGTGTGGCTCATTTGTCCAGCAGTTGTGTTTCCTCTAAGTGGACATTCAATGATCAGGAGACATGAGATATGTCTGAAAAGTCCCTGAACCCAAATTTAACCCCTAAACTTGTTCACCAAATTTGTCACACTAATCGGGACTTGCTCAGGTGATAAGAAAATGTAAAAAAAAAAAAAAAAAAAACATAACCCCTATAAGTGGCCAAATGTGCTCTCTAGCGCCACCTACTATCACTAAAATGACCAATGTCCACCACAGCCATGGTGTGATCTTCCTTGGAATGTCGTCAAACCAAAACTCACTTCTTCATCTCACCAAAACTTAAATATCACACAAATCTCACTCAAACTTTAATATTTGTCATTAAACAGGAAGTCTACTGAAACGAGAGGTTTGTATTTCCAGAACAAAGTGCAACTGTGAATGCAGAAAAGGCGGAATAAAGCTGCTTTCTCCTTTGAATAAATATCCTTTCATCTCAGCGTCTCCATGGCTCCATGGTGTCTCAGTACTGAGATCAAAGGAGAACAAAGGAGATCAGCATCTGATGTAGATCAAAGCCACTGAGCAAGCAACATCCATAGATGTCCAATACATGTCCATCTGTCCAGTCCCTATTGTGGACGTCTATTTGACAGCCAGAACTAGTTGAAAATAGACATTTTAAACAGGCTGTAATTGAGGACGTCTATTTGACTGTCTATTTTACCATCATGTAAAATGAGTCACTTTTAAGAACTGTGACAACTGTATTCCAAAGATTCTTTAAAGTACGTCCAGCAAATATCAACCTTAATAAATCATCCATACTGGAGCCAATATGACTTGATACTATGATAACGTTGTTTGATTATGTACCAATTCATCATAAATAAACTGAAAGACAGTTTTACTGCATTCAAGATGGAGTTCAGTGTTGTACTGCAATTCTAAGTATAATACAGACTGTGTATGATTGGTACCTTGCCCAATGTATGGTAACTGTGTTCAGGTTATGGGTTTAGGCATGTTTTATTAGTTACTGACGCTTTAATGATCTCTGCCATGAGCTTTCAAAGTAAAAGGATCTAGAATGAACTATGTTCTGCTCGCTATGTGAAGTAACTCTACAACTGTAGGATCATTATCAGCTCATCAACATTTTTTGGTGACGTCTCCACTGTAAAGGTTGTCTTATGCTTGACGTGTCCACGAGCTCCTCACGGCTTCCTGCAGCCAAATGACATCATTTTAGCCGCCACGCCCCTCAGTGCAGTCCTGTTCACGTGGACGTCACCGCTCCGTGTGCCTCCCAATTCTTCTGACTACACGGACGGAGACGTGAGGAAAAAAAGGTGGAGCTGAAGAGGAGGAAGACTGAAGACTTGGTTCTAAAGACACAAAAAACATCAAAGCTGCACATGCAAAACAGGATTTTGTTAAAACGCTCCTCCATCTCCGTAGACGGTCCCTAAAAGTGTTCCTGAATTCAAAGTGTGTCTCACAGTATATCTCATGTGTTTTGGAAGAGCATCCTCCTCTTCATCACTTCATGTGTTCAATAGACCAACCTGCCTAGTCTGAGTTACAGTGTGTGCACTGGAATGGAACTTGTTTATTTCACCTCACAGCTTTTTCAACATATAGTCATGTGCAGTATTTAGTATGTCCACATGAAGAAACATCCAGTACTCATGTTTTCCAGGCCTCGTTGGTGCAGTAGGCAGCGTCAGTCTCATAATGTGAAGGTGGTGAGTTGGATCCTCACACGGGGCAAGAGTTTTAGCTCTAATGCTGGATGTTGAACTAGAACGCTTGAAAGTCCACTCACTTTCTAGAACCACAGACAATCCAGTAATGCAAGTCAACTTTCAATGGGCCTGTTTCAGTGGCGGCTGGACAATAGAGGGCGCCAGAGAGCTGCCCTCCCCGGGGGTTTGAAGGGTTTTTTTCTTTAATAAAACATGATTAAACTGGAATACTGTTGAAATATGTTCATGTCAACAAACTATCAATGGTTCCTGACCTGTAGTCACTTCATTTTCTAACAAATTTCTAACATTTCATTTTCTAACAAATGTTCTAACATTTCATTTCCAAACAAATTTCTAACATTTCATTTTCTAACAAATTTCTAACATTGTATTTTCTAACAAATGATCTAACAAAGAGCTGCCCTCCCTGGGGGTTTGAAGGGTTTTTTTCTTTAATAAAACATGATTAAACTGGAATACTGTTGAAATATGTTCATGTCAACAAACTATCAATGGTTCCTGACCTGTAGTCACTTCATTTTCTAACAAATTTCTAACATTTCATTTTCTAACAAATGTTCTAACATTTCATTTCCAAACAAATTTCTAACATTTCATTTTCTAACAAATTTCTAACATTGTATTTTCTAACAAATGATCTAACAAAGAGCTGCCCTCCCTGGGGGTTTGAAGGGTTTTTTTCTTTAATAAAACGTGATTAAACTGGAATACTGTTGAAATCTGTTTATGTCAACAAACTATCAATGGTTCCTGACCTGTGTTCACTTCATTTTCTAACAAATTTCTAACATTTAATTTTCTAACAAATTTCTTACATTTCATTTTCTAACAAATTTCTAACATTTCATTTTCTAACAAATGTTCTAACATTTCATTTTCTAACAAATCACATTACGGATCTGATCTGGATCTGGGGCCTCATTTATAAAACCTTGCATAAGATTCGTACTAGAAATGTACGTATTCCCAAAAGCAGGAAATAAAATGTGGATCAATAGAAGCGTGCGTACGCACATCCACACACACTTTCCTTTTATAGATCACAGTCCACCTGGAAGGTTGACGGTTCATCTCCTGCCCTCAACACGCCCACTTTCTACCATAAATGCTCAATGCAAAGAGCTTCGTCAATATTTTTGTATCTTAATCAGCCTGTTGATCATTTTGACTCTAAATCCTGAAGAAAAGATGAAGAAAAGGAATCTTACAGAGACTGAGTAGTCATGGAGGAGGAGAGGAGATGATATTACTTGGTGTCACAGAATCACAAACCAAGCTGTCATCAGGGGTTCAGCCAACCAAGGTAAGGCCTCCCTTTGACCGTACAGTGATGCAGCTCTTGTCTGGCACCATGGCAGAACGCCTTCAAATGTTAATGTTTCAGAGAAACTCCAGCTTTGTAGTCCAGGCCTCTGGTCTCTGTAGTTCAGGTTCACTATGAAGAGCAGAAGATAAATGAAGAGGTGAAGTTTCTCCTGGAGGATCAATAAAGTATGTTTTCTTCTTTTATATCACACTGTCTCACATGAGACATGAACAAACAATATGAGCAATTCTTCACTCCCTGGTTTATGAGATGTTCCTGATCGCCCCCCAGTGGCTCCATGGTGTAATGGTTAGCACTCTGGACTCTGAATCCGGTGATCTGAGTTCAAATCTCAGTGGAACCTGACTTTTCATGAAGAAAAACACAATGTGAGTAGATCTCTATCCTGCACTGAGTGCAAACACTGAAAATAACCACTGACAGCAATAATGACTCTCTGAATGAATCAGCTGTTCCTCACTCTTCAAGGAGAAGACACATTGATTGGAGGACATCTTGGCAGGACAAGACTCAGGACATGAGAGACAATTGAAGGAAGCTTCACTTGTCTGACTGGAATCTCCATCTTTGAACAAGTGGGGGACAAAGACAACACGCTCAATCCACACTATTGTTCCTGTTGGGATTTATGGTTGTTATTAGTGTTACAAGTACTGTAAGTAATAGATTACTGAAAGTAATAGATCACTGGAAGTAATTATGAAAAAAATTAATTATTTATGGAAGGAAATGGTCATTTACTCATTAACAACTCCTAAAGTAATTGAGTAATTAATTAAAAGGGAAGAAATTATCCAAAATAATTTATTAATGAAGACTTATTAATTTGAATAAATTGGTTATTTATCAAATAACAATGGAATTGTGGAACCACCAGCTAAACTGGAAATACCTAATATCAAAATATCAGTCTTGTTTGTAAAAAGGTTATTTAAGTTAGTTTATATTCCTGTGCAAAATATAACAATCTTAAATAACAAGGAAGGTGTGAGATTCTAGCTCAGACTGTTAAAACCAGTTAATTATCAACAATAAATACAAAATAATTACCAGGAATCCATCAATTCAGCTAACAGGTGTTTATTTACACAAATACATTAATTCATTAATAATTCATAAATCATCTCATAAATCAATACAATCAAGTAACAACGTCATCTAACAGGAGATCTAATCTACTAAACAGCAACACTGTGTACAAAGAAAGAGGGTGTGTGTGTGTGTGTGTGTGTGTGTGTGTGTGTGTGTATCGGAGAGGCTGAGTGGGGATGTAATGACCACGAGTCTCCACCCGGTGGCGGCGGACCTTGGAGGGTCAGTATGAGTGGCTGTTGTGGTCTTAAACGTCCACCGAGTGATGAGTGAGTTGGGTCCTCATCCAAGATGGCGGCTCAAGTGTTGTTTACAACGAACCACAATGGCGGCTCAGTTTCTGAGGCGACCGCAGACGCAGACGCAGACACTCTGGTGGTCGTGAGGAGGAGGTTTAGCGGCACAAGTTAGCGGTTCGGATGCTAAATGTGGCTATGTGTGTGTTTATCCAACTGAGATTAGATACCCAGCGGTGGTGGGCGTGCGCGGGGCGCTACCGAGGTCAGGTGAGTGAAGAGAGAGAAAAGAGGAGAGAGGAGGAAAAACTGGTTTCAGGTCTGAAAGTCGGTTCTCCACAGGGACTGAAGTTAGCTTCAGGAAGCTAAACCAGACCTCTGGACTGGTGTCCAGACTGGAGTAACTATCCACGGGTGGTAAAGCAGTCAGAAGCCAATGGGAGCTTCATGGTGCGTTCAAGGACACCTCAGTTACAACCATAAATCACCACAGTACTGTACAGGCGTATTGTAACAAAAATTCATAGAAAATATAATTTTTTCAGAAACCTCCTCCAGATTCTTGTTCTACAGGCTCCCAGGCACCTCTGTGCCCATTTGTAACTAGAATTACTGCAGCATTTTCTCACAATTACACTATGAATTTACACCCACTGCATACATGGTACTCTACATCCATTAATTCATAGAAAATCAAATTGTTTTCAGCAACCTCCACCAGATTCTTGTTCTACAGGCTCCCAGGTAAGGAGCCTGTAGGACACTTTGGACCACTTTGCACTTGTTGTGTATTTATTATTTAAGCAGAACTGCTGGAGCGCGATCAGCACTGGAGCTGAAAGCTCAAGGCTCCCGTGTCCACACCACGGTGAGCGCTATGCCGCAAAACATAAAGCTCCAATGCGATGCAAAGTCCCGAGCCCCAGTCTCCCCCTGCCTCAAGTCCGCTCTTTCACCACAAACACTAAAGTTGAGCACTAAAGAAAAGAAAAGGAAAAAAAAAACAGTGCAAAGCTGACCACACTGACAGCAGAGGCTTCATCCAGCCGACATATTAAAATATTGAGGGCGTGTAGTAAATCACTGACCAACCAGCTCCTCAAACTCAGACCTGTTCCATGGTCCTGGTACTCCGATGGAAGGGTAGCAGAAAAGCGGCCACCTTTGGAACAAACAAACTCCAAGCTGGTCCTGACTTGAAGTGTAGAAATCCCCCAAACCTGCAGCTTTATAACAATCACTGGAGTCCTTTAGCTTCTTCACATGTTGGCTCGTTGGTCTAGAAGTATGATTCTCGCTTCGGGTGCGAGAGGTCCCGGGTTCAATTCCCGGACGAGCCCATTGGTCATCAATCATGATTCTTTGTGTTAAATTTCAAAAGAGTCTATGTGTACGACCCTCCTCATCTATTGACTTTCAGTGAACCCCAGAAGTGTTTTGTGTGGCGGCCATAGTAAGGACGCTTTATTTTTTAGTTTCATATTATTCAACATGATAATATATATGTGAGCTAATGTGTGCTATATGAAGATATTTCAATAAAGTATTAGTAATAGTAGCAGAAAATAATATTAATAGTGAAAAAGTATCAATAAACTACCAACTAGAGCTACACTGGGTAGAGCGCAGATCTTCAGCAAAGCCACATTTGTTTCTAGAACAGAGTTAGAATCACTAGCATGACATCTATTAGCTCATCTCAATAATAACTAGGTAGACCAGGAAGCTACAAGACTGAGCAGGGAGCATCTCCATGGTAACAGATGCTGATCTCCTTGATCAGCATCTGGAGCAGGAAGAGCGCCCTCTGATGGTGGAAGGAAAAGCTTACAACATATGGTTTTCCCAGGGGTCTCCCATCCAAGTACTAACCAGGCCTGATACTGCTTAGCTTCTGAGATCAAAGGAGATCTGGGGTGTTCAGGGTGGTACGGCCATAAGAACCAGTGTCTGGAAGAAACTATCTTTTTATAGGGAAAATACTGTAATCTGAGTCCACTGGGCTCTGCAGTTGAATCACATGACCTCTGATGGTGGAGGCCCGGGTTCAATTCCCGGCCAATGCAGCTCTGGATTTTACGAATCATCAATAATTTTTAAGTTAAACTAACCTGCCTTGCCTGAATAAATTCAACCAGGAACAGAACAACCATTAGTCATTTCAGGCCTCGTTGGTGCAGTAGGCAGCGCGTCAGTCTCATAATCTGAAGGTTGTGAGTTCGAGCCTCACACGGGGCAACAGGTTTAGCTAATTTGCTCAGTGTTGAACAAGAATAGTAGAAAGTCTGATCACTTTCAAAAACCACAGACAATCCAGTGATTTCAGTCAAATGCATCACTGAATGTGGATACATCTCAATTTCAAAACAAATTGTCCTGGACATGCAGCCCTACACCTCCTCTCTCTCTGCATGTGAGGAGTGTGTAGCGTTGGGAGAAGTTTGACTGTGTCAACTGTGTTTCTGCACTTTAATTTTCAGTGTTTCTCCTCCCCTGGCTCCTCCCCCCCTGGCTCCTCCATGTGAAGGTAAGATGAGGTTAATTCATCACTTTGAAGGAAAGGAAACTGGAACATCCAGTTAGAACTCTGGTGGTCATGAGGAAGTGGTTTAGCGGCACAACTTAGCGGTTCAGATGCAAAAATGTGGCTATGTGTGTTTATATAACATGAGCGGGGTAGCCTCGTGAGGTCAGGCTCATGAAGAGAGAGGAGGAAAACTACAGTAGTCTTTGCTGAAACCCGGGATTGAACCAGGGACCTTTAGATCTTCAGTCTAACGCTCTCCCAACTGAGCTATTTCAGCACACCTCAGGTGGTTTTGCATGAACACATGGAAACTTAACATCAGAACCCCTGTACTTACTACTGGATCACCATAGGATCCATTGTTCTCACTCATACTTCCTCAACTCCCTGTGAAGACTCTCCATCCACCTGGTTGACGTCGTCCTGAGGAGGACTTTCCTTCCATTGTAACGCCTCAAAAGTCTTGAATGAACATCGGCTCAGAGTGATTCTGACAAATGAATCCAGGATCCACTCTACCAACTGAGTTATAGAACGGTGTAAAGTGTGTTTCCTCACAGAGAGAAAACATTCCAGTGGAATAGACACACAGCAATAGTTTACATTGTTCTAACTCATGTTTCTGAAAAGCCTTTTGATTTCAATGGTGGATCCTCAGATTAAAAGTGCATCATTGATACATTTCCTCACTTCAGAGAGTTTCCTTTGAAGTCTTGAGGACTGTGGTCAGATGTCTTGACTCTGAAGTTTAACTTTCCAGCTGAACCATGATGTCATAAAGTAAACTTGTTCTTCCAAATCCTGCATACTCAGTTTTATGAAAACTCCTCCTTCGAGCCGGATTTGAACCAGCGACCTAAGGATGTCAATGTTGTCCACTACAGTCCTCCGCTCTACCAACTGAGCTATTGAAGGGTGTGAAGTGGTGTTTACGGCTAGGAGAAAAAGTTCCCCAGGACGAAAAACAGGTGAAGATTTGACACATTTGCAGATGATACAACCGTCATAGGGCTTATTGGCTCAAAAGATGAGTCACATTATCGTGAGGAGGTGGAAAAGGTAGTCAAAGTATAGAAATCAACTTGTTTCTGAACACCTCAAAGACATGTGAACTTATCATTGACTTTCATCACAATAAGAATCAGACGCCAATTACCATCAACGATTCTGAGGTACAGATTGTTGAGGAATGTAAATTCATGGGCGTGACTCTTTCTCATGACCTGAATTGGAGCTCAAACACCAGTAACATTGCTAAGAAAGCCAGACAGCGCCTCTTCTTTTCATGCAAGCTCCACGATTTCACTCAAAATACAAAGATTCTTCTAAACGTTTACTATTGTGTAATTGAGAGTATCTAAACGAATTTTATTAATGTGTGGTTTGGAAATCTCAGTTCAGATCTGAGATCACAGTGTAGACAAGTGTCAGGGAGATCACAGTGTAGACAGGTATCAGGGAGATCACAGTGTAGGTTGGTATCATGGAGATCACAGTGTAGACAGGTATCATGGAGATCACAGTGTAGACAGGTGTCAGGGAGATCACAGTGTCGGTTGGCATCATGGAGATCATATTTCAATGACTGACAGTCACATGTTAACGGGTCGGTTTTGACCTGAGTCTTAGATCCCATTTACACAACAACGTTCCAAGTGACAACAACTTGTCTGTTCAAGAAAAGTCTTACTTTTACACAACAGCAGCAGACACACTGACAACAATGGAGTTTTTACAATGTGAACAAGTCTCAGTCAACAGTGGTCGTCTTCTGTGTAGGGTATGACAGGGAACCTTCAGTGAGGACAGAGCAAGTTGCCTGGCTAGCTCAGTCAGTAGAGCATGAGACTCTTAATCTCAGGGTTGTGGGTTCGAGCCCCATGTTGGGCTTTACTTTCAGACAGTGGTGTCCTCAAGAACAAAATGGTAGAATTGGCACCTGAAGCTCTCAATTATGAGTCTTTCTGGTGAGTGGTCACCACTGTGGGTCCAGACCATGACCTTTGACCCCATCAGCTCCCTGGCAACTTCACTTTGTCACCAACTCCTTCATACTCAAAGTGTCTCATTTCTACCCTGCACTATGTGCTGCTACGTTATGATCCAGTCCAGGTTTTCATGTGTTTTCACTCATTAAAGTTGTGCAGTGTACCAAAAGTACCGTACCAACCGTCACCCTCTGTAGTGGTAGCTAGCACATCGGTACGGTTCCATAAGGAGGAGCTACATTAGTGTCTGCTTCGTCTCATCAGAAGTGAGAATCATATGGAGACACAACACTGTGTTGGCAGGCCTGGGGAGCTCAGATGGTAGAGCATCAGACTTTTAATCTGACGGTCCAGGGTTCAAGTCCCTGTTCAGGCTCTTTGTGAAGAAACTTGACAGGTGAAAAGATGCTGAGCAGGATGACTATTGCAGAATGACATCATCAGTAGGATCAAACTAAGGTGTCTCTTGATGGTCTATGTCAATGCAGAACAGTTCTCTGGAGTCTCCATCCAGAGGAGTGTTGCTTTCATGATCTCCACCCAATTGTCAAATCACTGATATCCTGAGGAGCTGCTGTCCAGTAGAGAAATACTCTGGTGGAGCTGCTGTTTATCTTCATCATATTAATGCCATCAAGTATGAAAAGTTCCTGATGTTACATAACCAGCAAACATGATCACTTTATTTCCAAAGCAGTTTTCTAAACTGTTACAAAATACAAAATGTACTACAATGAAATACAAACCGACCAAAAATAGGGACAAAAGAAATAATAACTAAAAACAATAGAACATCAGTTTATTAAAGCTAAGAAATAAAAGTTTTAACAGTTTTAAGACTAGATTTAAAACAGGATATTGAGTTTTCCTGCCTGAGTTCCAGAGCCGAGGGGCCGGAGAGTAAAGACTCTGTCTCCCTGGTAATGAGTCTTGTTCTTGGTACCATAAAGTCTGGTTCACTAGGCAGGATTATGAAATTGTTGGCAGATTTCCCAAACCTAAGAGACCACAGACGGTGATAAATAATCCCAGGTGTAACAGTTTTGGAGGTACAGTGTGTGGTGTGCAGCCACTCAGCAACATCAACACACCAACAGATTTGTGGAGTGTTTATTTCCCCCAAAAAACATATTTTAAAAAGGAGAGGCGTTGGTTCGTCATGACAACTGTTTTGATCTTTGGATTCCCCGCCTGCTTCCAGTCCGGCGCCATGACATCACCTCACATTCTGATTGGCTACACGTCACAGTCAACAGGCTGGTAGGGTCTTCCCCTCGGAGGAAACCACACATGGTGAGAACTCTGGACAAAACTATCCAACATGTTGAATATCCCTGATCTCAGATCAGAGCAGTCCTATCATCCTTCTGAGCAGACGAGAACATCTGAACTCACCACACATGACAGGAATATTAAGCTAACATGACAACTTTTGGTGAGGTGAGGACTGATGTTCTCCTCCACAGAGAGAAGCTGCTGGTAGCTCACTCTCTATGCTCCTCTGGAGGTGAGGACTGATGTTCTCCTCCACAGAGAGAAGCTGCTGGTAGCTCACTCTCTATGCTCCTCTGCAGAAAGTGATGAGGACTGATGTTCTCCTCCACAGAGAGAAGCTGCTGGTAGCTCACTCTCTATGCTCCTCTGGAGGTGAGGACTGATGTTCTCCTCCACAGAGAGAAGCTGCTGGTAGCTCACTCTCTATGCTCCTCTGGAGGTGAGGACTGATGTTCTCCTCCACAGAGAGAAGCTGCTGGTAGCTCACTCTCTATGCTCCTCTGGAGGTGAGGACTGATGTTCTCCTCCACAGAGAGAAGCTGCTGGTAGCTCACTCTCTATGCTCCTCTGCAGAAAGTGATGAGGACTGATGTTCTCAGAGGAGCTTTTTTATCATCAAAAACAACTTTTCCCTCGCAGAGTGAGACGAGTCAAGTGAGGAAACCAAGTGGTCCAAGGAGCTGTGTTCATGTTGCAGTATCTTCTGGAGGTGTCAGTTCAAGGTCAGAGAGAAATAGCAATGTGCTTTGTGTCAAAATTTGATTGATTACCCCCCGCCCCCCCCCCCGCCCCCCTGCCCCCCGCCCCCCTGCCCCCCGCCCCCCGCCCCGCGCCCCCCACCCCGTGCCCCCCGCCCCCCGCCCCCGCCCCGCCCCCCTTTCTGAGGGGGGAGGAGGTCATAAAGGTCGTACAGGTGCTATATGTCAGATTGATTGATAGCCTACAACAGGTGTCTGCAACAGATGTCTGCACCAGGTGTCCTTGTTGTTGTTATTCTGAAGAAACATTAGTTTACGGTCGTGGGAAGATGAGGGTTTAAACAGAATTAAGGCGATAACGTTTTAATCCTGATGGTTTTATTAGGCGTTTGCACCAGGTGTGGTCAGTGTTGTTATTGTTGTTCTGAAGAAACATTAGTTTAGGATCGTGGGAAGCTCATGCTCTGAATAGAGGGGGTTTAAACAGAACTAAGGTTATAACGTTCAATCCTGAAGGTTTATTAGTTAAAGGCTGTGTTAGGGGGTTAATTTAAATGTTTAATACGAGGGATAGGGGTGTAATGTTTAATTTTCGACAGACATAGTCTTTAAGCAATCTGTCTGTCTGTCTGTATATCTTTGTGCAAAGTGGCTGAAGACTCGTCACCCTCCTCCTCCGTTTACGACCGTTTACGACCATTACTGCAGACGGACAGGCTCAGAGTTTAGGAAGGGGAGCAGTTGGTTTGTTTACATCAGCGACACCAAAATCCTGTTTACATTTTTAGACTTAGGATTTTAGATAAAGTGCTTTTCTCACGCAGAAAAGGTTAGTTAAACCCTGTAACTGGTAAAGTTAACATGGCAGAGAAACGGTCTAAGAAACAACTATATTACGATGTCGCAAATCCCGGCAGCTACGGGGGTGTTGATAGACTCCATAGAGCCGTTCAAAACAAGATGGGTAGAAAAGTGAAGTTAGGAGATATGAAAGAATTTTTAGCAGGTCAAGACGCCTATACTCTGCATAAACCGGCCAGGACACATTTTGCTAGGAATAGAGTTATAGTGATGAGACCTCTCAGACAATTTCAGGCAGATCTTTGCGATATGAGGGAATTGTCCGGGGAAAACGATGGCTTTAACTATCTACTGACCGTCATAGATGTGTTTTCAAAAAAGGCCTACGTTCGTGTTTTAAAGAAGAAGTCCGGCAGCGAGGTCACGCAGGCTTTTGCGTCAGTCTTTAGCGAAAGCCAAATACCTGAAAAACTACAGACGGATGCCGGAAAGGAATTTTATAATAATACATTTAAGACTCTGATGAAGAAACACGGTATCATACACTTCTCCACGGCCAGCGATCTAAAGGCCTCTGTGGTCGAAAGATTCAACCGTACGCTGAAAACGAGGATGTGGAGATATTTCACGGCTCACAACACCAGACGTTACGTCGGAGTATTGCAAGACTTGGTTAGAAGTTACAACAACACTTTTCACCGAAGCATCAAGATGACCCCTATGGACGTGTCGTCTGAAAACACACGTCAGGTTTTTCGCAACTTGTACGGCGAACCGACGACACGCAAACACCGGAAAAGAAAGTTTAAATTTAAGGAGGACGACCTCGTTAGAATATCTAAAGTGAGAGGAGTATTTGATAAAAAATACGAGCAGAGTTTTACGGACGAAGTGTTTACCGTGTCAGAATGCATTCCGCGTACTCCTCCCGTTTACAAACTCAGAGATTACGACGGAGAACTTATCGACGGATCGTTCTACGAGGCGGAGCTACAGAAAGTGGAAATGGCTAAAGACAAGGCTTACCTCGTCGAGGAAATTCTTGACCGCCGTACCGTGAGGGGAGAAAAACAGGCTCTGGTGCGATGGAGGAACTGGCCTTCGAAGTTTAACAGCTGGGTTAAGGTTTCGGGACTGAAAGATGTATAAAGGCGTCACCGCAGACAGAAACGTGAGCATTCCTTGACTCGGCGGGTGTCATGGAGCATACCGGTCACGAGGGGTTTTACGTCACTCTGCCTTCCAACGCCTGCAAAAGCATGTTTAAAAACAACACTAGCTCGAATTACACAGTGGAGCTGGCTAAGGCTATAGAACTACAAGGGAAGTGGTTAGTTGGTATGTGCCAGTTAATCTACCCCCACACGTGGTATAATCTCCCTAAGGAAGTTGCCTCATTAGACGTTATGAAAATAGACGAGGATAATCGCTCCGAGTATTCTATTAGAATAGGTAGAGGGGAAGGAGGGGGGTGTTACGAACGAGTTAAAGACCTCCTAGATGAAATTATCCCTGAGATCAGGAGACATGATCCGTCCGTAGAGGCCGTAGAGAACAAAGTCACGAGACGCATCGATTTCAAAGGAGGGGGACTATGCAAAATACGCGCCCGCGCACCTCTCGCGTACATGCTAGGTTTGAAAGAGGACGAATGGTGGGTGGTCACTAACGACACAACGCCGTACCCCTGCGATCTTAAGACGGGTGTTTATAACCTCTATGTCTACACAGATTTTATTCAGTATCAGAGTGTAGGTGATAGCTACTCGCCGCTGCTGGGAGTAGTCGACGTCGACGGATATTTCGGGGACGTGACGAGCGTCAGATACAATACGGTGCACTACGTTCCGGTTTCCAAAAACTACATTAAAAATATTCGCGTAGAGATAAAAACAGATACAAACAAACCTGTGGACTTCATCTACGGGAAGACTATCCTAAAGTTACACTTTAAACCGGCTGCTCCTCTACAGAGGCTATCGTAATATAACGCGTGAGAATGGCTCACATCCGGGTGAGAGACGACCCCCGGCGGTTTATAACCTATTACGAGGGACAGGTGGGAGGAGCGCTCCCGGGATTTCACGGAGCGCCTGTTATGTACGGTCGAGGAATAGGATCTCTATTCTCCAAATTATTCCGCTTTGTATCCCCCTTAATTCAGAAAGGGTTCTCTATCGCTAAACCTCATCTAAAAAAACGCTGCGGGTAACATTGCGTCCGACGTCATCGCCCGTACTATGAAAAAATTCACGGGACAGAAGCAGGAGGGATCTGGAGGCATTATGGTTTTATCACGGAGGGCGAGAAAACGCCCTCCCGGAAACCGCGTGACCTCGTCTAAAAAACAAACGACTCGCAAAAGGAAGAAGCCAGTCAACCGAAGCAGGCCTCGGAAGAGGAAGTCTGGTCAGAGCGGCGACATATTTTAACTGAAAATAAAGAAATAAAATAAATAAAAAAAAACAAAAAAAAAACAAAAAACAAAGAAACGAGGTATGGCTCTCCTCCACCACAAATCGTCAGAATGCACCTTGGCCGAGCTAGACTTATTTACAGCTCCGATGACGCAGCTGTCTGTGGAAGATAAAAAATATCAAGAATGCCTGCCCCTCTCCGCCCTGACAGACAGCACACCGATAGAGTTCTTCATCCCGGGGGATGGGGAGAGATATCTAGATTTAAACGACATGATGCTGTATCTGCGCGTAAAAATCACTAAATCGGATGGATCGAATATCGACGCCGACGCTGCGGTAGGATTGATCAACTACCCCCTGAATACGATATTCAGCCAATGCGACGTGATGCTGGGAGATCGGTTAATTTCACAATCCAGCGCCACCCATCCTTATAGAGCAATGATCGAGACTCTACTCAACTTTTCAGAGGACACTCTAAAGAGCCAGTTTAGCGCAGGGCTTTTTTACAAAGACACGGCGGGTGCTGTGGACTCTATAGAGCCGATCGACGGGCCTAACGCAGGCCTGAAGCAGAGAGCGGCCTTCACGGCACAGTCCAGGGAGGTGGAGCTGCTCGGTCCTCTACACGGGGATGTTTTTTTCTGCGAGAGGCTCCTACTCAACTCTGTGGACATGAGAATCAAACTGACGCGCGCCAGCGATGCGTTCTGTCTCATGGGGGCCCGCGATTCCACATTCAAATTGAAGATAAAGGCTGCATCTCTCTACGTTAAAAAGGTCAACGTCTCCCCGGCGGTGCGTGTAGGGCACGCCGCTGCTCTGGCGAGGGGCAACGCCCTCTACCCTCTTTCACGCGTCACCGTGAAGACGTATTCAATTCCGGGAAATTCGAGAATATGCAACCACGAGAACCTGTTTCTAGGTGCCATGCCTAAATATGTCGTCCTCGGAATGGTCCATCACGACGCCTTCACAGGGAAGAGGGATGTCTCACCATTCAACTTCAGACACTACGACGTGGAATACCTGGCACTCTGCCAGGATGGGAGACAGATCCCCGCCAAAGCGTTTCAGCCGCAGTTTAATCAGGGGAATTCTGTCAGAGAGTTTTACAACATGTTTATAGCGACCGGGAGATATCTGAAGGATCTTCCTCTAAGTATCAGCCGTACCGACTTTAATGCGGGTTACTCTCTGTTTGTGTTCAATCTGACTCCCACCGAGGATTGCGACGCACTCACACCTGCATCCAGCGGGAATCTGAGGTTAGAGATGAGATTCAGGACCCCGCTGCCTCACACAACCACACTAATAGTCTACGCTTGTTACGACTCCATCTTAGAAATCAATGCCAAAAGACAAGTACTAGTGGATTATTACTGAAGAAGCTCGCTCTCCCGTCAACGGACTGCATGACAGCCTGCAAAGCCTTCTGGGATACGTAGTTCTATAGCCGCGCCGACGGAGAATGCGGACTACATTACCGCGTGCGTATCGCAAAGCCTTCTGGGATACGTCGTTCTAACCCCGTCGACGGAGAATGCGGACTACATTACCGCGTGCGTATCGCAAAGCCTTCTGGGATACGTCGTTCTAACCCCGCCGCCAGAGCGTACGGACTACACACGTACGTACGGTTCGCAAAGGCTCCTGGGTAGCGTAATTCTAGCATAACACCGCGCATTATGAACTCGGACGAGCTGGAGAACATTTTATACCGACTGTTGGGAAATGTTTTCTACGGCGTGTGGCCTTCTGATCAGCTACCGACGCTGACGTCGCCTCTTCAGACCCCCGCATACTTCATAGTGAATACACACCCGGCCCATATGCCCGGCGAACACTGGCTTTCTCTAACGCTCGAACCAGATGGAAGCGCCACGTTTTTCGACTCCTACGGCTTTCCGCCGCATTTTAAACACTACCCGGACGGCATTATGGAGTTTTTGGAGACCCACTCGAACAAGATTCTGTTTCACAGCCGTCAGCTCCAGCACCTCACGTCCGCTGTGTGCGGTCACCATTGCATATTCTATCTATGTCATCGTGCATGCGGCTTATCTATGGCAGATGTGCTGTCCCGGTATCGAGAGGACGTGATAAAAAACGATCAGGAAGTATTTAACTTTGTGAAAAAGTATCGAGATTGTGTTAGAACGCGTTGTCCGAAGGTTTCTAGTCACATGACCTGTTCATTACAACTGTTTAAAGATTGTCACAATATCTAACTCCGACGCGTTGTTTACGTGCCAAAGAACGAGACTTGTAAACGTGTGTGTGTGTGTGTGTGTGTGTGTGTGTGTGTGTGTGTGTGTGTGTGTGTGTGTGTGTGTGTGTGTGTGTGTGTGTGTGTGTGATGATCAATAAACATTTTATTATTAACGACATTACAGGACTCGTCATTTAGTTATTCATTCATTTATTTATTTATTCTTCACGGTTTAGAAATAGCGGTGTTGCTGATAATGATTTAAAAAAAAAAAAAAAAAAAAAAAAAAAAAAAGTTCAACGAGGAGCTACAGCTTGATCCATCGCGGAGATAGAGTTATACTTCTCCGTTTCGTCTTATGCGTTTTTATACGAGGCGGTAAATCCTCCTCCTCCGACCTTCGATACGAGGAGCCTGCTGCTGCTGCTGCTGCTGCAGCGAGGGGGACTGCAGGTGCGGACGCAGATGCATACGCAGGTGTAGCCTCGACCAGGCGCCTGTAATGGTCACGAGTCTGAGAGCTGCTGATGGCCGACACAGGAATGTTCAGATCCGCTAGAGTTTGTAAGAAACTCGACCAGCCTTTCGGTGAACCGTGATGTTTTTTAAAAGAGGATGAGAGGTTTTTCATCAAATCCACCATATGCGATCCTTTCACCGCATCCCCTCTGTAGACAAATTCACCGCGCGACGTCCAACCTTCGTTATTCTCGGACACCTTACGTAAAATATATTCAGCATTCTTCCGGTCGCGAGGCGGTAAGATTTTCAGCACGTCGCTCATGACGTCCCCGGGGTCCTGCGGGCCGGGATTCGTCGGGACAGATGGCGGGGTAACGTTACGGCTCTCGGAGAGGACGGCGGTGGAGGGTTGCGAGTCCCGCCGGAGACTGAGAGTCACCCGTTGCTCCTCCTGTCTCTCCTGTCTAGTCAGAGTCAAATACCTCTGTAAGAGTTCGTTATATCGCTTTGCCTTCTCATAACTACTCAGCCCCGTCTCGTTTAAAACAGCTCTCATCTTCTCGTCCAGGTCATCCACAACATCGTGCAGTATTGACGGCTCAGACTGAGTTAACTTCTTCAGCTGATGCGGAGATACGATAAACATTTTATTCGCCGTCTTGAGAGACATTATCTCCTCGCGACCCCGCTTAAAATATCTCCGAACAGAGGGAGGACCGCGGCGAGGAGGGGGAGAATGAAACCGCCCGTCTGATGTTTCAGAGCGCGTTGTTTACGTTTTAAACCGGTTTTTCTATCCGCGAGCAGTTTGATGATTTTTTTCTGACGCCTCAGCTTTCTGAGCTGCGGGGGTGATAGAGGAATGTTTCCTTTGAGAAGGTTAAAAGCAATCTCACACAGAGCTTGTAGAAAGTCGGGAGAGCTGTGAGCGAGTATAGCTCTGCGTTTCTGAGGAGTTGAGCTGTATAAAGCCTTCAGTAATGGGGCGTTCCTCCTTATTCGCGTAGACATGTTACAACTCTTTAGGAACGTACACCGCTGTTAGCTCCTCCGGAAGCGCGCCTGTCCTCAGCCTGTAACGTTCTGGACACGTAGGCGTTAGATCGACGATTAAATACCCGTGAGGGGCTCTGGTAGCGTCTTCAAAACTCTCCAAGAAAAACTTTTTATTTGAGGGAGAGATCTGGTGAGCGAGAGTGTTTATTTGCAGCCTGTCGCGAGGGT
Source organism: Blennius ocellaris (assembly GCF_963422515.1). Taxonomy (NCBI): domain Eukaryota; kingdom Metazoa; phylum Chordata; class Actinopteri; order Blenniiformes; family Blenniidae; genus Blennius; species Blennius ocellaris. Next base: position 11,886,407 of record NC_137673.1, on the reverse strand, counting down.
TTTTGAACAACACCAGATAATTACTATTCAGGCTAATTGTACGGCTGAACTTCCCTTGATGAAACACATTCTGCGATATCATAAAAACACTTATACATCTATGGTGTCTGTACTGTGTAAATAATTTTGCTACTTCAGGGTGATCTGAAGCCTGGAAAATCATGTCGTCGAGCACAACCAGATGTCTCTGCTCGGGAGGAAACAGCTCTGCGTCATCGAAGGAGTCGGGGAGACCTTTGACAAACTTAATGTTTTTATTCAGCTGCATCAATTCTTCGTACATTTTCTGAAAAGAGGTATAAATCCAAACAATATTTACAGGTACAGTATCCAAAACATGCGAAAGGTTTTTAATGACATTTTTAACAAAATATGTTTTCCCTGAGCCGCTCGGGCCAACGATCATGCATGAAAAAGGTGTTTTGAGTCTAAAATCGAAGCTAATCTCCTCCATAGCAGGAGGGTGTGACATTCTCTCTCTCTCTCTCTCTCTCTCTCTCTCTCTCTCTCTCTCTCTCTCTCTCTCTCTCTCTCTCTCTCTCTCTCTCTCTCTCTCTCTCTCTCTCTCTCTCTCTCTCTCTCTCTCTCTCTCTCTCTCTCTCTCTCTCTCTCTCTCTCTCTCTCTCTCTAGTCTGAATGCTTACTAGAAACCAAAAGGTAGCGTTTTTCCGTCGGGGAAAAGTCTTCTCTTGTCATAGACAACCCTGAATCTTTTGACAAATGATGAGTTTCTTAGCAGGAAGCCTTTTTTATCATGTCTTATGGTGTCTTGTGGAACCCCGAGCCCCCCTCCTTCTCCTCCCCCACAAGGATGAGCCAGATGGTCTTCCACCAGGTCTCTGAAAGTGTCAAAATTAACTCTTTCAGAGCACTCTCGAGTCTGAGTGATGCCTTTCACCCGGATGGTGACCTTCCCCCGCTCGCGAGTCTGGTACGCGTAGCTTTTTGGGCCGGCAGCCGCAAATTCCTGAATCGTATCACCACCCAGCTCGTCTGTCAGATCCCCCAGATAATTACCCAGAGCCAGGGGGATGTCACCTTGTCTCACAACATACACCAAGCTGTCTGTGTCGGTGTAGAGAGCACGCTCCTGCACTTTCTCCAAATAGCCGTACAGTTTCAGACGGGCGTATGCGGTAGTGAACGCGGCAATAAAAATATTGTCTGTACAATTGGGACGAGTGATGCATCGTTTGTTATATTCCCACTGGATCAAAGCCGTGTCGTTGTTTACAAATGTAAAATAACTGACGCGGTATTGCCCAGAGAAGAAATAACTGAAAAAATCTTCGGGGTCGGTGATGAGTTTTGTCTGGGCCAGATTGCTCCTCTGAGCAAACTTACCCCAGAAACTGTTGAGACAGAGTTTGGCTACCTGCCGCTTGGCCAGATTCACCTCAATCTTGCCAGCGTCCAGCTGAATGCCCTGCTTCTCTCTGTATTCACGAATGTATCTCTCTCTGCTCTCCTCGTCTGTGGCTTCTGAGGGATAGCCTGAAGCCTCCTGCTTGCCCTTCAGAAAAGTGTGAATATATCCCTCAAAGATAGACTCGCTACGTTCATTAAAATGCCAAACCTCAGTGATTTTAGCGACTCTGTAACCTAGCTCTAGCGCTTTGTTGAACTCGCTAGAGACCCAAACCCCCGTCAACGCTCGCTCTCTGTCGTCGTGCACACATGCGCTACTCTGGTTGTTTAACTCGGCGCACGTGCGGCAAAGGGTGAAAAGCAGTTTGCCGCTCGGAGATTTGTAGGGGAGAACCGGATGGTACAGTCCGCGCGGCGGGTGCACCACGGCTCTAATCAGACCAAAATAGTTTTGTGGAATGTCAAAATCTTTGTGGATGATGGTGGGGTGACCCAGCGGATAGGGGAAACTACAGTTGACGTACGGATAGAGAGAGGTGACATCCACATAATGTACCGATTCTTCAGGTAGAGCAGAATACCTTAGCATCAGCGCTGAGGTACGGCCTCCGAATAGAGCCTCCCGAGGGGAGAGAGGCTCCGGAAAATCTGACTCCTTCAGAAAGCCGACCACTCGGACGTCAGATTTTTTCATCTCGGTCCATTCATGCTCCCACAGAACGAATGTACGAACCCCGTATTTTGACGTCAACCTGTGCACCCTCTCCTGAGACTCTGCGTACAGCTCTTCGTAGCTGACGTTGACGAGCTGGTTGATTTCCTGAGGTGAAAAACATACGTTGCACCCGTGAAAAAAGCAACCGTGAAACTCCCACGCATATTCGACACCTCCAATCTGTGCATAGCCGTCCACAAAATAGGGGCCAATCTGCCTCTCACCGCGGTTCAGAGCATGCTGGATGAAAATGTTGTTGTCGCGAGCAACCCACTCTAGCCACTGAATAGACGCGCTGGAGTAGGTTTTGGACTGTCGTCGGTAATCGTCGGCGGCGGGGATCGCTAGTGTTTTAGGAGACAGAAACTTTGTCAGAAACACTTTCATGCACGCGGAAGCGATCGTTATGCGGCTGAAGGGATCGACCCCCGTGTCAGAGAGAAACTGATCTCTGAACCTGACACATCCTTCGGAGAGGATTTTCACGTCGTTTAAACAATAAAACAATGCCTCTTTCTCAAAGTCAAACACACCTCCGGACACTGTTTCGTACCAGCTGTTAAACTCTGCCCGCTGACTGTCTGACATGTGATCTGTACCGAATTGGGAGCGGGGAGGGTACGATCCCACATATTTTAAGCGGGTCGACGAGCTAAATCTGTGGGGAAAATACCCTTTCGACAGACTCGCAAATCCCAGAGCTTTAGGGAAATCGCTGAGCGCCATCCCGAGAAATGATAACGAATCGATGAATCTCAGACGATAATCCTGCTCCGTCATGCTGAGGATTTTTCCGCCTTGTAGAACAAGGGTAGGATTGATTCCTAATTTTATCATTGCGTTTACGACCAGATAGCTGTCAAAACCTCTCCCATTGTGCGCTATGAAAATGCTGTCTCTGAACGTCGGTCTCCTGAAACGTGTAAGAAACTTCTCCACACAGTCTAAACCATAAGCATACCACTCGTCACCTCCCAGAGTTTTAGTGCACACCAGATAAGGTCTGTGTGTCCCCGCGCCATCTACGTACGTCTCAAAGTCGTAAAAAATCAACTTTTCAGAATGTTTAATTTCTTGAGCCAGAGGGGTCATGAAGCACTGATGAGGCTCCTCCGTTAAGTCTACCGAGCAGACGTTGCAACGTGACCGAGCGCACTTGTGCATTTTGTTATCTCCTGTCATGGGTGCGTAATAACTCCTGCTGCATTTGAGACATCTTTTATACAGATCGCAATTACTCGCAAATGTCTGACCGCGTCTTCTTGCTCGGAGCTGTTTATGTTTAACGTAACAGATCTGCGATCTACACATTTTGTTACAATGTGCGCAGAAAATCCCCGCCCCACCTTGAGGATTACAGCCGGGCTCGTTACAGACCGAGCAGTGTCCTGGACATTGATGCAGACTGCGATCGCTGTAACCTGCGTAGCAGTAGTCGCACAGATAATCAGCCCCGAGAAAACCTTTGAGGTTTACCACCCCGTAGTAATGTTCGTTTGACAAGTACAGAAATATCGGTTGCGAGCGATCGGGAAAGCACGTTTCGAATTTCACAATCTTCCGTTCGGTCGCGTCTCTGCTGAATACGACGATTTTGCGTCGGAGCAGGGCCTCAAATTTATGCACGTCGCCGAAGCTGACCTCTGTCTGATCACTCAACCCGACCTTCTGCTGCAGCTCTCGACCTAGCAGTACAGCCTGAGCGTCGTTGAAGCCTCTGTTAGTTAAATACGCCACACTGATCGCAAAGCACAGCCGGTCATTTCTATTGTTAACGACGTACAAATATCTCCGTTTACGCTGCAGAACCTCGCCCTCTAACGTACGCTCCAGTTTTCTTTTGACGCCTCCACGCGGATCCCTCACCACTTGAGCGATTAGTTCCACCCCTTCGTCGGCGGCAACGGCTCTGTTAGATTGAATCAACATCTCTAGCAATCTCTCGATCATAGGGAGAATGTTCCCTCCCGTCTCGTTAACTGTGACGCTCGCATGATCGCGCACCGTCCCGCTCACCAGCTCAACCTGTACAACGTCGTTACGGCCGGCTACAGCATTGATCCTGCTAGCTACACCTTCGAGAACACCCTGAACTGTCTCGAAAAACTGCGGTAAATCGCGCAAGCTCTGAGAACCGGGGATTGAGATGTTTTCTCGAAATTCAACGTTGTTGAAACGTTCACGTCTCGTGTAGGGCACTGGATTACCGTCTCGCATCGCACGGTCATCAGACCCCACATGTAAACAATCCGCTCCCCCTCCCTCTCCTCCTCCTCCTCCTCCTGCAGACCCGCCACTGCCTGCGTCTCTCCCCCGCATCCCGTCCCCTCCTCCTCCTCCTCTTCCCCCTTCAATGTCCTCAACCCCTCCCCCACCCCACCTCTCACTATCCTCATCTCTTACCCACACCTCTCCATGCTCTGCATTTTGTGGCTGCGGAGAATAGAATGAAGGATTCAGCCCCAATCTTAACGCTTGCATTAAGGTATCTGTCATATCGACTCCGTCAAGTAGAAAAGCCTCAGGATCGTCCGCTAAACGTGCTAGAATGCCGTCCAATTCGGACGTGTTCCGATCCATGATTTAAAAATAAAAATAAGAAAAAATAAGAAAAGAAAATACAGAAAATGTCACAGCCCTAATTAAAACCGTCGCTTAAACGTTGTAACCGACAAATTCCTTATACAGCCCCCTGTTCATACAGTGAAGTAGAATAGACCTCAGCTTCTCCGTCTGGCGTCTGTCGATGACTTGAGCGGCTTGTGCATAAGTTAAACCTGTTTCGACAGAATTATACAGCCTGTCCAGGGATCTGGTCACCCGGTTACCGATCAACGTCCCGACCTCCAGAGAGATGACCGGAGATGGTTCATCTTCATCCTCCTCTCTCTGAGTTTTTTCTTCATCGAGCTCCGCTGAAAGCAAATTTGGAGAGGGGATAGATAAAGGAAAATGTTAAATACTCTACGGTTAACCCGCAACTCAACGAGTATCATAACGGAACCTACCTGTTAAGCCATTCACAACCCCCTCCACACCTTCAAAGAGTTCTTCAGGTAACAAATTCAGAAAATCTGTGAAGAATTCGAACGTAATTATTACTGTCGACAAAGAGAATGAGTTTCTCGTATTTATATATATATATATATATATATATATATATATATATATATATATATATATATATACCTTCTTCTTCCACACTGAGTTCGTTGTCCGCTTCTGCATTCGTCTGTAGGTAGATCTCTCCCCGACGTTCTCCGTTAGAAGCTTAGCGATAAGGTTTAAAAAATATAGCGTAAGAAGAAGAAAATCACGTTGCGTTTTAAATTAAACAAGTAGAGAACGTGAGAGTTACCGTTAGATTCCTGGTCCGAGGATTCTTGCAAAATACTCAGAGCCGTCTGCTCCGTTAAATCAATAACGTCTGCAAATAAAGTTCAGGATATTTTAACCAGTCTGAGGTAGTACGTTTTAAAATAAATATAAAATAAACAGAACATTTACCGAGATCATCTTGGGTGTAATCATCGTCGTTAAAGAAATCCTGCTGCGCTTTTAAAAAACAGAATAGTAAAAATAAAAGACGGTCTTTTCTCACGGCGTAAATTATTTAATAGAGGATAAGGTACTCACAAGCCATCTTAATCTTCTGCTCCTCCTTTCCAGGTCTTCGGTATATGAGGTTGAAAGTTGTTGTTGTGAGAGTGAGTGAGAGAGAGAGTTCTTATACTACGGACCCCTGTGCATGCTGGTCAAATGATCTGACCTAGGGTCGACAGACCTAGAGCCCATCTCTGAAGGTGTGTGTGTGTGTGTGTGTGTGTGTGTGTGTGTGTGTGTGTGTGTGTGTGTGTGTGTGTGTGTGTGTGTGTGTGTGTGTGTGTGTGATCGCTTGACCCCGAGAACGCAACCTTCTACTTCCCGCATCCTGCCTCCGTAAAGTTTTTATTGAAGGATAGAAACAGTTACCTTACTGGTGCGACAGAGACGAACCGTCTAACCAGGCCTTGGCGAGCCATATGATCGTGATGAGAATGTGTCTGAATAGTGTTTCAGAGTTTAATGCTGTTTTTTATCATCACCACCGTTATAGGGACGTCAACGAAGACAAATGTGTAGGTCTCAATTGAGTTTTTATTGAAGAAAATAAACAGATAGAAAACATTCATCACATATTAATGAAGGTGTAACATGAAAATCTTAATAACTAACGACACACGTCTAATACATCACTAGATTTAATTTCGTTCTCCCTCATTCTCCCTGCCAGACACAGTTCAGCCGGTGAAGATCGGCGAAAACAACCGTCTTGTCAGCCTCCAGCACATTCTCAATTTTAGCTTCGATGAAGCGTGCTGGGCGCAGATCGAAAATCAGGGCTTCGGCGATGGCCTGGATTGTCGTATCCGACGCGACGAGGTCGTACTTCTTCAACAGACCCGAAATTGCTGGGATCAGACTCGGGGTGAAGAGTTTCTTCGTCACGATGTTAAAGTTCCTTTCCAGGAAATACTCCTCGGCCGCGAATAAACACGGATGCTGGATCTGACTAGGGTGGTCGACTTGACACCCGTAGCAGGAATCTTTAATAGCGGCCCTCAAAGCCTCTCTGAGCAGGTAAACCACAGCCTGCTTCACGACGAGGATGAGTTTTCCCGGAGCCCATCCATCCGCTTCATCCGGCTCCGTAGCTGAATCGTCGGCTGCAACGGATGCGGATGGTTCCGGCGACGTCGCCGCGGGGGATGCCGCCTCGGACGTTTCCGTGCCTGGTGAAGCAGATCCTGCAAGGGTTTGCAGCGACGTGTCACTGTAGGGAGAATCGGGTGGTATAAGCCATATTTTTGTGCAATCCTCCTCCTCCTCCTCCTCTGTGTCTGATGCGTCGTACCCAATACTCCAAGGAGGATTCCCCGAGTCGTCATGTCCAGAGTTCCGCATGGAGACGATGTTGTTGATGGTGTTGATGCTGTGGCGTTGCGAGCTTGTATGACGGGAGTTATCTGATAGGCAGGAAGAAGAAGAAGAAGAAGAAGAATAGGAAGGGGGGAGAACCTGAGGGCCGGCTCCTGACATGCGCATAGGGTCGTAGGAGGGTCACTGCGGGGCGTGACGCGTACGCTGCCCCCCTCTCTCTCTCTCTCTCTCTCTCTCTCTCTCAGAACTTCAGAACGGTTTTGACAGCCGTCAGATCTCTCCACAAACGACACGACCTGAATAATTCTGTGATTCCCGCATCGCATTCAGCTACCATCTCCACCCAGAACAGCCACGGCAGCGTCAGTATCTTTCGGAAGACTCCACACTCTGTATGGAAACTCTCCAGCGTGAACACCTTCGTAGAACCGTCTTCACCCGTCGCATGAAGAACCGCCCTCAGGAACCATCTGCCAGATCCTCCGCATCCAGATTTCGTCTGCCAGACTGCACAGAACCTCGTCTCTCCAAGAATCCTCATATTCTCCTTCTCCTCCTCCTCCTCCATCAGGAGGCGTCTCTGCAGCTCCGGTAAGAGTGTACCGAACACAGCCCAATCCGCCGACGTCAGCGTAATCGACGGCGTGTGTAGGCCCATCTCACCGGTTTCCGTTTGATATAAACAGAGTTCTCCTGTCTGGTACCTGAACACGTAACCAAAGCGGCCTTCCATCCCCACAGAAGTCAGCATCCACTCGCGTTGGAGATTTTCTTCCGCAGGTTTCTGAATCCGTCGCAGATAAATCGTCTCTCTGCGAGGAGCATTTGGTGGATTCGAAAAGCCGGTAAATATCGTTACCGCTGTTTCACCTATGAGAGAAGTCTGTGTCGTTTCTGTCATCTGAGCCATGGTGAGTCGATCGCTATTTATCTCGTCACGTATTCTGAGCCTGAAAATATAGGCTCGAAACATTCCCTTTTTATTCCCGACGTGTCCTCCCCCCCTCCCTTCTCTGCTCCTCTGCCGACCCCCGGATCCTCCTCCCCTCCTCCTCCTCACCCCCCTTCCCCCTCCTGACCTTTTCTGCGTGAGAAAAGCACTTTATCTAAAATCCTAAGTCTAAAAATGTAAACAGGATTTTGGTGTCGCTCTGCAGTAATGGTCGTAAACGGTCGTAAACGGAGGAGGAGGGTGACGAGTCTTCAGCCACTTTGCACAAAGATATACAGACAGACAGACAGATTGTATTAAACATTTAAATTAACCCCCTAACACAGCCTTTAACTAATAAAACCTTCAGGAATGAACGTTATAACCTTAGTTCTGTTTAAACCCTCATCTTCCCACGACCGTAAACTAATGTTTCTTCAGAATAACAACAACAAGGACACCTGGTGCAGACATCTGTTGCAGACACCTGTTGTAGGCTATCAATCAATCTGACATATAGCACCTGTACGACCTTTATGACCTCCTCCCCCCTCAGAAAGGGGGGCGGGGCGGGGGCGGGGGGCGGGGGGCGGGGGGCGGGGGGCTGGGGGGCGGGGGGCAGGGGGGCGGGGGGCGGGGGGCGGGGGGCAGGGGGGCGGGGGGCGGGGGGGGCGGGGGGCAGGGGGGCGGGGGGCGGGGGGTAATCAATCAAATTTTGACACAAAGCACATTGCTATTTCTCTCTTCCAAAGTTTTGACTCCAGACCCAGGCCTCGTTGATTTGTGGTTCCAGTTCAGGCATTTTTCTAAATACAACTACTTGTTATTGACGTGTGACTGACGTCACAACTTACATTTTTTGACAAGTAACTTGTAATTGTAATGGATTACAGTTTTCAAGTCACCTTCCCAACCCTGCTCATTAACGTGGAAATTTCCTGGCTTTAAGAATCACTAAAAGAAATCAAGAAACAAATGGTGGTAGTAAGAATGTGATAATAAAAGTGAGTCAGATATAAATAGAAGAGAGAATGAAGGTCAAAGGTTAAATATGATCAGCAGGAGGCCAGGCAGTGATCAGAACTGAGTTTTTAGAAAAACCACTGATTTGATGTTGAGATCAGGGGGCATGTTGTCGGCAGCTGCTGAAAGTAACTAAAAAGTTACTGGTAATCTTTTGATTGGCCCTACTCCTGTTCAGCAGCTTGGGCAGACAATATGATGTGATTGAGAGACTTGTGATGTCACAACACTTTTTACTCTTGTAACAGGAAGAGACCAAGAGTCTCCTCCTGTTGCTGCTTTTTTAATGTTGGCATGGCTGCTGGACACGACCGGGGGGGACGCTCAAAGAGACCCCCCAACACACACACACACACACACACACACACACACACACACACACACACACACACACACACACACCACTTCAACAAGCCTCTTATGAGGTCAGGAATTATATAATCCACCATTTCAAAAAGTAGAACCAACCTCTCAATAATAGTGGTACTATGTCCAAGTATCCAGTGTGTTTTTGTACTTTTTGACAGTGTTGGTTTGATAGAAAAGCTTTCGGTAACACTTTATAATAACTATCCGTTATAAGTAGTTAATAAACCATTAATAGCCATTTGTTAATGAGTTATACATTGCTTGTTGAATATTTGCTAACAATTTAATAAGGATTTATAACTGTGCCTTATAGATTGGTAATAGATAATTTACAAGCATTTAGTGAACAATTTATAAATTACATGTTAACTGTATGTTAATGATTAATAACTATACCTTATAAACTAGTAATAAATCATGAATAAGCCATTAGTAAACTACTTACTAATGACTCGTTAAGTTTCAGTTAATACTTTATATACATTATTAGCATGTTATTCTAAAGTTGCAACTATTCCTCATTTACTAACAGTTAGTAAATGAGGAATAGTTGCAACTTTAGAATAACGTCCTAATAATGTATATAAAGTATTAACTGATACTTAACTAATATATTAACTCACACTTTACAGACCAGTTATTAATAGTTTGTTAACCATCTACCAATAATAATATATTTTGTGGAACAGCAAAATATCACATTATTGTACCTCAGCCTTGTTCCACCCACTGGCTTTTGTGTGTGCTGTATTTACCCCCCCTCCAAAAAAACCCAACAAACACCACAAGTGAAATTGTTATCAATAACACAGATGTGTTTAATGTTTCGAAACACAAACAACATACAACTATATAGCACTTTGTGTGCTAAGCAGAATAAACTCTGCTGCATGTTTTACATGTTTCCTTCTTCCAACACACCTGATTCAGAAAAACAGAAAATACATAAAGTCAACTCATACATTCTTATCAATAGCATTGAACATGTATTAAATGTTAATTTGTAGATGGACTGTGCTTGTATAGCACATTCTCATCATTGAACACCCAAAGCGCTTTTACATGATACAATTTAGTGTTTTGAACAGCAATGTCCTAAACTTTTATTTTATATTTGAGATAACCACTTCATGTGCAGTTAAAACAACAAGTCTGCATTTTTTTCACAGGTGTTGTTCAATGTTTCACAATAAAATCTGATTGGAACATTGTGTTCTCTGTTAAAAAAATCGGGATCTGCAGGTCAGGCTTTGGAGAAAAAAAGGTGATTTGTGCACCGCCACTACTTTGACCAGGTTGTTGGAGGAGGAGGATTTCTCCTTGGTCAGGTCACTGATGTGTGGCAGTGTGCTTCTTCTTAAGAAGATGTGCTTCTTAATATTTAAAAAGCTGTTGGAGCTAGAGTTGCCTCAGTATCTGAAATGAGAGGACAGAACATTAAAAAAAAGTGATTATAAGCCAGGTGAAGGTCAAATAAAACAATGAGCAGCTGGCAAATATATGGGTGGATAGGTACAGAATGTGTGCGCGCTCACACACACGCTCACACACACACACCTCAGAAAATAACAGTTATACTAGTTGTAGGTCTACAACAGGTCTTACAACTCATAAATCTTCTCTTTTCTGGTAAACATGCACACGCGCGCAAATTAGTCAGTGGGCAACTTGCCAAACCGGTTGGATGATGCAGTAGAACTATCAACCTGTGTTATCCTAATCATATAGTTCTAATGAAAAGATAACACACAATGTTGCTTACCGTTGTTGTTCATGTGCACATGGTCCACAGGTGTAGTTTTCCTTTTACTTCTACCTGCTGTTGACTTTTTTTCTCTTTCTCCCTAAGTACCTGGATTCATTTCGGCATTTTGCGCATCACCACTTCCGCTGGGAACACTGGTTTATGACTTTTTAAACCACCGGGTGTTCATTTTCTGAAATCAATGCGAATGTGAGCTTCGATAATGATCAGAATCTGATCATCCAATAACGAACTTGCTCGTGAGAGAAGGGGGCGTGTCTGTCTAGGTTGTCGCTGGTCAACGTTAAGTGGTAAGATGAGGTGATTGACAAGTTGATAACCAACCAATATGATGGACGAGGCCGGATCGCTCCTCCTCCAACACGTAAATCCAATTGTGATTGGTTTGTTTCACCCCGTCGCCCCCTGGTACAATTCAAGCATGTTATCTGGTGGGAGCCAGTTAGAGAAACTCTGGATGATTGTTAATGTGCGTGAAAAGAACAGAGATCAAATAAAACAAATAGGTAGGCCCTAAACTTCATATATCGTCAAATAATGCCTGGTTTAGCCACTGAGAGAAGAGAGCTTGTTGAAAGCAGAACTAAATCTAAAAGAAGACACAGAGAAATGATCAAATGGCTGCAGGAGAAAAAGCTTCTAAGACGGATGCAATGCCAAAAATGCAAACACAAGATAAAGTTAAAGGAATCCATTTGTGTGGACGACTATGCATGGTAAGTTTATTTTTGTTGCATGAAATGGCGTGATTGTCACGGATACGGACAGGACCCAAGTGCAGGACTCTGGAGACAGGCTGGGTTCAATCAAGTCTTTTATTATAATGACAGCACAGAACGATGATTCACAGGTTGCTCCTTGACGTGAGGAGCACAGCAGACTTGACTCCAATGACTGGACAGACCGGACGAGACATGGACGACTAACACTGGACCGGACGGACAGGACATCGATAACAAACAAACCAACACTGAACAAACACACAGACAGGACATATATAGGGCAGGGTGATTACAAGAAGTGGCCACAGGTGAGGTGCTGACAGCCCAGACCTATGGCCCGCCCACTCTTAAAGGGGACCTCACCCTACACCCTGACAGTGATTGTTTTGGTCCACAATTAAAATGAAAATGATGTTAGAATGTTAGAAAATCAGTGCTCTAGCCACTACCTTGGCCTCCCTGTGTCATTCTTATTTTGATTTGTATGTATCTTCAGGGTTTGTAAACACCACAACCACAGAGGGAGGAAAATGAAAAGGTCAATTAGACATAAATCTATATTCAGCAAGTCAAAGGTCTCCCTCTTCAACTGGATGCACTTTGTGTTCAGGTACGCTATAAACCAAACCAAACCAAAACCATCAAAATAACTGTGGTATACTAATTATTTTCCTTATTCTATCAGATTTGCACAAGGCCTGCGTCGACGTCAAGTGGATATGATCAATGATGACATTCCTGCGAGCTCAGCAACCCTGTCCAAGACGGCCCAGAAGCTACCAGATGTGTGTCCTACTGCGATGGACAGACGTCAACAAGCAAGAGGCCAGCGCATTGGGGGACGGCAGCAGTTTGTGACCATTGATGAGAGCCACTTCAGGCACAAAAGAAAGGCAAGCAATTTGATTGAAATAGCACTGCAAATTAGCATTGAATGACTATGATTATTCATTTTGTCTAAAGCACAATAACGGCTATGTTTTTTGTTTTCAACAGTACGGACGGGGACGAATGGCTGGTGGCTGGAAGAGGAAGAAGTGGGTGTTGGGGATGCTCGGTGTGGACAAGAGAGGGAGAAGACATGCAAAGCCTGTTCTTCGCAGAGTTGAGAGAAGAGGAAGGAGAGATCTGGTGCCACTGATCGCTCACCATGTTAAAGTGGGATCTACAATAAGAAGTGATGAGTGGCGGGCTTATAGAAATGCTCTACCTCAGCTTGGCTACACCCATTTCACTGTCAATCACAGTGTGTCCTATGTCGACGTACCCAGCATATAGAGAGGGCCTGGAGAACGGTCAAGGACAATGTGTGGAGACTCAGGGGGAGTCGTACAGAGGAGTCACTGCTAGACCATCTCAAAGTTATTGAATGGCATGAGTGGCTTGTCCGTAAGCATCGCAAAGGGCCTTTAGGACGGAGAATCCATGACATTGCTGCAATGTTTGGAGATTAAGTGTCCTATATTATATAACCTAGAAGGGCTATATTGTATTTTGTTCTATATTGTTCTATATTGTTGTATATTGTTCTATTTTCTATATTGTTTATTGTTTTTGTTCAAAACATTAAACACAACTTTTTTATTGATAACAATTTCACTTGTGTTTTTTTATTTTTTTTTGGGGGGGGGGGGGGGGTAAATACAGCACACACAAAAGCCAGTGGGTGGAACAAGGCTGAGGGACAATAATGTGATATTTTGCTGTTCCACAAAGTATATTATTATTAGTAGATGGTTAACAAACTATTAATCACTGGTCTGTAAAGTGTGAGTTAATATATTAGTTAAGTATCAGTTAATACTTTATATACATTATTAGGACGTTATTCTAAAGTTGCGACTATTCCTCATTTACTAACAGTTAGTAAATGAGGAATAGTTGCAACTTTAGAATAAAGTATATATATATATATATATATATATATATATATATATATATATATATATATATATATATATATATATATATATATATATATTTGGGACATGATCATACAAGTTTCAGGGTTATTCATACACCGGGACAAACAATCTTTAACGACAGCTGCACCAGGAGGGAAGCCTCGCTAGCAGCAGTTAGCAACAAGTTGCTAGTGCCTTTTCATTTGATTACGGTAACAAGTCTTACCTTCTATGTTGATATCCACGGAAAAATACCTGCAGGTAGGAAGGAGCAGCAAGGATCTTCAAAGACAGAGCCGACACCATGATTGGTTCTGATGACGTCACTCCCCGCAGCTCCATGATTGGTCGTTGAAGACACTGTCTCCTGATTGGTTGAACGAAAGCTTATCCGGGACTGCAATTTGCTCGTGGGGACATTTGATTGGAAGTTGAAAGATAGAGCAGGCATCATGATTGGTTTTGATAAGATGATGCTGCAAATGTAATTGGCCTCGACTTTGTTCTACCAAATGTCGCGTAGCGGAACCTTTCGTAATGTCTGGACTATCAGCTGCTACTTTTTTCACACTCTTTAAACTCAGCGGCTTAAACAATGATGCTAATTTATGGATTTTTAAAGGTAAATGAGCTTCATGTCAAAGATACATGGATGATGCGTTCAGGTGCATCACGTAACTCTGAACTCCGTGGCTGCGCTCCAGGCTGACCAATCCTCTCCTCACAATCACAACCAGCAAATACTTTATGACCTGAGATGAAACCCTCAGTGTTTGTGTATTTTTGCAGTAATTCACTTGCCCTCCCTCCCTCCCTCTCTTTCCCTCCAGTCCAGTCCGTCACCCACCATGGAAGCAGTGTTTAAAACTTGTTTATTTTTAAAAAAGAAGAAGAAAAAACCTGCAATCCCACAGTGAAATTCAAGCCCTGTTACAACGTGGACACATGTACTGATAGACAAGTGTTTGTACTGTATATGTACAAAAATATATATTCTTTTTAAATCTGGTGGGTGCAGCTTATGTTCATTTATTAAAAACAGTGTACACTGTACTGTCTGTGGTCCATATTGACGTGATCATCGACAACATCAACATCTTTCACAATTACACACTTAAATCACGCAGTACGTTATATTACTGTATATTACTGTACAGGCAGAACATTTCCTAAAAACTCTAATCAATTAGTTTTCAGCAAACTGCACCATGATCCTGTCCTGTCAATTCCTCCATGACCCAGGTTCCTCCATGTCAAGACCAAGACACAATGAGACGTGACTGGAACACCAACGGTCTCTGTCCATGCTCTGTCCACTCTCTGTGCTGTGGACACGTCCTCAGGTGATGGAGGTGAAGGTGGAGAACAGCTTGATGGAGTGTTGACCAGCTCCTGCTCCACTTTACACAAGCTGGAAAAGTCCCACACACACCAGGTCCCTCTTTGAAGGTTCCAGAGTCTCATTGTCCTCTGAAGGACACTTGTTAAGGTCCAACATGAAGGAACGGGATTCAAACCTCAACAAAGAATTTAGACTAACAACAAAACATCTCTACAGCTTCCAATGAACCAACACATGAAGAGGAGGAGGAGGAGGAGGAGGAGGAGGAGGAGGAGGAGGAGGAGGAAGAGGGGTAAGAGGAGGAGGAGGAGCAGGAGCAGGAAGAGGAGGAGGAGGAGGAGGAGGAGGAGGAGGAGGAGGAGGAGGAGGAGGAGGAGGAGGAGGAGGAGGAGGAAGAGCAGGAGGAGGAAGAGGAGGAGGAGGAGCAGGAGGAGGAGGAGGAGGAGGAGGAGGAGGAGGAGGAAGAGCAGGAGGAGGAAGAGGAGGAGGAGGAGCAGGAGGAGGAGGAGGAGGAGGAGGAGGAGGAGGAGGAGGAGGAGGAGGAGGAGGAGGAGGAGGAGGAGGAGGAGGAGGAAGAGCAGGAGGAGGAGGAGGAGGAAGAGCAGGAGGAGGAGGTGGAGGAGCAGGAGGAGGAGGAGGAAGAGGAGGAGGAGGAGCAGGAGGAGCAGGAGGAGGAGGAACTCTGGTTCGATGCTGGACTCTCTCAGCTCTTCACACTGCACCACCGACACTCAGCAGATCTTCTGGTGGTTCCTCTGTCGCTCACTGCTGGATGAAGCTCTGCTGTCCTCAGTGGACCTTCAGGACACACAGCGTCCTCTCTGGTCTAGCTCCACCTCCACCTGCAGAGAGAAGAGAGGTCAGAGGACAGAGGTCAGAGGACATGAGGACAGTCTCTGAGGAGCAGCCAGGACTTCAGTCCTGTCCACAGCAGCAGCTCAGAGCTCATGAAGGACCACCACTGTCAGACCAACACAACCAGCCTGTGGCTCCTCTGATTGGCTGACTGTGTCCTCTGCTGTCCAATCCTGAAGCTGCTCAGCGTTGTCCTCTCACAGCCTCACTGAGACGTCCAACACTGGATCTTTGTTCTCACACTAACTGTGTTTAGTAGAAACCTGCTGGAAGCAGCAGGGACTCACTCCAACATCTACTGACCTGAGAGTCTGTAGGCTGCAGTCTGGACTCTTCTGAAGACCAACCAGCTGCTCCACATCTGGATCCTGAAGGTTGTTCAAACCCAGGTTGAGCTCCTTCAGGTGGGAGGGGTTGGACTTCAGAGCTGAGGCCACAGAAGAACAGCTGATCTTTGACAACCTGCAGCCCCTCAACCTGAATAAAGAGAGAAAGCATGAGAATGAATGAGGAGAACCAATCAGATGTGTTGATGGAGAAATGAGCAGCTCCTCATTACTGAGTCCTGATCAATGAGCTGTTCTGTTGTTGTGGATCTTCATCATCACACTCATCATCCTCATGTCAGCACAACCTTCACACTCCTCCTCATGTCCACACACATCAGTAAGAAGCTGCTGAGCTCAGTCCATCTCTCACTGCAGGACCAGAGTCTCACATCACTAACATTCCTCCTTCTACAACAGTAACAGACAGTCAACTGACCTCAGAGTCTCCAGACTACAGAGTGGACTCTCCAGAAAACCACACAGCTGCTCAACTCCTGAATCCTGCAGCTGGTTCCCACTCAGGTCCAGATGTTTCAGATGTTTCAGGAGGGAGGGGTTGGACTTCAGAGCTGAGGCCACAGAAGAACAGCTGATCTCTGACAAACTGCAGTCAATCAACCTGAATAAAGAGAGAAATAAGTGAGATTAGAGGACAAAGTGTGATGTTGAAGTCATTGAGAGTGAAGAAGTTTTTCATTATTTAGGTGTTTGTTGGGTTGTTTAGTTTGAGATAAATTCATTCTAAAATACTTGTTTAACTCCACAGTTCATTTACAAAAAGCCTTTAATTTGTAGTGTGTGATTTACTGTAAATAAATATTTGTTTGCTTTTTAAAGGTCCTTTAAGTAACTGTGTGAATATTTCTCATGGTCTTCTAATAAGAAGGGTCATTTGAGTGTCGCCCCCTACTGGTAAACCTTGGTGGTAACTAGCTGCTCACCAACCCGACCCCCCCAGCCTTTAAGTCACAGCTCCTCTAATTCAATTCAGACAATAATACTTTAGAGAGCTGGGCTGCTACATGAGCTGAAATGAGCAGCTGATCATATTCAGAAGAGACTGATCACACTGATCCTTGTTGTTCATTTCTTCTTCTGAAGAAGGTTGGAGCCCCGAGGAAGTGAAAGAAGAAGGAGCTTATTATTGTCACTGATGTGATCTTTGTTCTTCTGGAGAGCTGAATTGATGTGACAGCAAACAGAAGCAGTGTCCAGTGGGAGGACAAGTCAACAGCCAAGCTTACTGGACATCAAGACAACAAGTCCAGTTTGTGTAAAGGAGGACAAAACGCTGCAGCAATTTAAAGTGTATTTAAAAGATGTTAATAGGACTAAATTACAGTTCAGGGTGAAAACAATGAATTAAATAAGTCCACTGTGATTAAAACTAGACACTCCTATAGATATATTTGATCTTCCTGTGTCTCACATAGAGTCTAAAAGGTTCAAACAGAGTTGGACTTTCCAGGCAGCAGCAATAGTGTGTTACTCTAAAAGGCCAGCAGGGGGCGCATAGTGATTGAAGGCAGTGGAGCCCCCAGGCGGAGTCCTGTACGTACTGCACCTACAGTTTATTTGAAGGTGTGAACATTTATTTTGAAGGGGTGTTTGCTTTTGTCTCTTCCTGGTGAGCCGTCAGCAGAATGTGTTGCTGGGCTGTTTTCCTCTGTGTTTCTGTACACACCCCCGGGGCTCGCCAACCACCATCTTCTCTGTGCACAGAACGGAAAATCCCCCCCCGGCGCTCACAACGCAGACGCTGGGGGGAGGGGGGGTCTGTGTGGACTATGGTATTGAATCCTGGCGGCGCCACTGATTGGAGGAGCCTCAAAGCTGCACAGAGGCAGCTGCATATTAAATCCTGCAGCCGAGACAAACGCCAGCTCAACCTGTCTGCCTCTTTGTTTCCTGCTACAGGATTTAATGTCACCCTCCATGACACACACTGGGTCAGGGGGGCAACAATGGCAGAGTGAGTGAGAGTTTGGAGCTCCAGCTGGGAGATCAGTGACTCTTCATCCAGGAGAGATCAGCCTGCTTTGAAAGCTGAAGGTGAACATGGAGCCTGTCAGAGCTGGACAGTGAATTGTCCAGTGCAGCACCTTGTTCTTCTACCAAGCTTTGAAATGTGGAGCTCCACACGGCTCTGCCACAGTCACAGGACTAAAGTCTCAGTTTCTCATGGAGATCCTCAGTGTGGATCATCTCATATCAGCCTGATGTCTGACCTTTAGTGGAACACAACTTTCACTGCACACAAACTCAAACATGGAGTCTGACCCCAGAGTCTCCAGACCACAGAGTGGACTCTCCAGAAGACCACACAGCTGCTCAACTCCTGAATCCTGCAGCTGGTTCCAACCCAGGTCCAGATGTTTCAGATGTTTCAGGAGGGAGGGGTTGGACTTCAGAGCTGAGGCCAGAGAAGAACAGCTGATCTCTGACAAACTGCAGCCCCACAACCTGAATAAAGAGAGAAAGAAGTGAGATTAGAGGACAAAGTGTGATGTTGAAGTCATTGAGAGTGAAGAAGGAGATGGATTTTATTGCCCCTGGAAGTCAGAGCAAGTGGCAGAAGAGCTGCTTTGGACTTTTGATGAGTTTCACTGGAAGATTGATGAATTAGTGGACAAAAGGACGTCTGAAGTCTCTGGCAGCACGACTGTAAGTCCTGTGAATTTAAGTGACTGTTATTCCACAGTAGAAAAAAGCTTCAGAGGTTTTTATAAAGGTCAAAGGTTGAAGGTATTGACTGGATAGTTTTTCATTATTTAGGTGTTTGTTGGGTTGTTTACTCCAGAACTGTGGGAGCAGAGATATTGGCCTGTACTTTGTTAAATCTTCTTTGTTTCTAGTTTTGTGCTTCAGCTTGATTTGAGTCATTTAGTGAGGAAATTGTCCAGTTTGGAAAGACAAAGGTTCCAGATGTGTGCCAGTGGTTTGGAGATAAACTCTCACCCTCTTGACTGTTTTCATGTCCATTTAGTCTCAATCACAAGTTTTGGTTTTATATTTATTATTCATTTCTATGATTTCTTCCTTACTAATGATAAGTCTCTGTGTGTTTCTCTTTACACTCTTTAATATATTCCATGTGTGTTTAATGGGATTGTTCTTGTTTCCTTATATTTCACTGTATTTATTTTCCTCATTTATTTATAAACATTCTCTCAGTAGGAGTTTATTTATTTTTGTATTTCACATATTTATTTGGAACTTCTTTAGTTTTGTGTTTTATAGATTCTCTGTATCTTGTATTTTTCTTTTTGACAGAATTTATTTAATCCTTCTTTGAGCAATTGATCTTTTTATTGTGTTTTTTCATTAATAGTTTAATATTTCTTAATAATTCTGCTTTTCTTAGATTTATTGACATTGTTGTCTATATATTCTGATTCCCAGTTACTTGTCATAAATGATGCTTTTCCACTAGTTCCTACTCAGCCTTTCTCGCCTTGCCTCTACTCGACTCAGCCTCGGTTGTTTTCCATTACAATCGTACGACCGCGTCGTGGGCGGAGTCATCAGAGCTTTCTCCGTCATGCACAATAATCACCCCGATATGATGCTTCACTCATTGCAACAATAACAACTGCAGAGATGTTGAACTCTTTTTGTATTTTTTTCTTTTTCAATCAATCAATGAAAGACTTTATTTGTCCCCGACGGGATAATTAAAAGGTCAAATAGTGCAAATCTATAAATATATAAATATATAAATAGATCAACAACAGACTACAACTCCATCACCGGGTAAATAAATATCAGTAATAGTAAAAATGTGATAATAAAAGTGAGCCAGATATAAATAGAACAGAGAATGAAGGTCAAAGGTTAAATATGTATCAGCAGGAGGCCAGGCAGTGATCAGAACTGAGTTTTTAGAAAAACCAGTTGCCCTTTTTATTTTGAGACAGTGGGGGAAAGTAACTAAAAAGTGACTTGTAATCTAACTGAGTTACTATTACAAACAATCACATAAAGGTAATCAGTATAGTAACTAAATTACTTTTTAAAGGAGTGGTGTGGCAGTCGTGTCGTGTCAGAGTCTGAGGCAGAACTCTGTGACATGGAGCGTCACAAACACAGTGAGTGGAGGAAGTAAAGCTGCTGCTCTACACCTGAACTTACCCTGGAAACTTGACTTTGTTGTTTTACTTCCTGATTAATAGAGGAGAAACTATCTAGAGGCTGCAGTGTTCTACTGACATGTTCTACTGATGTTCTAGAGATGTGAGCAGGAGAACAGAGAGTGGTGGATATTAATGATCAATGATGTCAGAACCTGAGAGACTCCAGTTTACAGTGAGGACTCTCCAGGCCAGCACACAGCTGCTTCACTCCTGAATCCTGCAGGTTGTTGTGACTCAGGTCCAGATGTGTCAGACTGGAGGACTGAGAGCTGAGGACTGAGGACAGAGCTCCACAGCTTCTCTCTGACAGACCACATCTGCTCAACCTGAAGAAGAACCAACAATGAAAACCAGTTCAATGTTTGTGATGGACTCAGTTCTACATCTTTGTTCCTGAACCACGTACACAGCTTTGTTGGAGGCTTTGACCACTGGCAGCAGCTTCAGAAGAGTCTTCTCTGAAGCACAGTATTTAATCAGGTTAAACTCCTTCAGATCTTCTTCTGATGACAGTAAGATGAAGACCAGAGCTGACCACTGAGCAGGAGACAGTCTACCAGTGGACAGACGTCCTGATCTCAGGGACTGTTGGATCTCCTCCACCAGAGAACCGTCGTTCAGTTCATTCAGACAGTGGAACAGATTGATGCTTCTCTCTGTAGACACACTCTCACTCAGCTTCTCCTTGATGTACTGGACTGTTTCCTGATTGGTCTGTGAGCTACTTCCTGTCTGTGTCAGCAGACCTCGGAGGAGACTCTGATTGGTCTGCAGTGAAAGACCCAGGAGGAAGCGGAGGAACAAGTCCAGGTGTCCATTTGGACTCTTCAAGGCCTCGTCCACTGCTCTCTGATGGAGATGCTGGAGATCAACTTCCTCCTTCAACACTTTTGACCACCGGGAGGTTTGTTGTTGTTCATCCAGGAGGTTGATTCCAGACTTGATGAAGGTCTGATGGACATGAAGAGCAGCCAGAAACTCCTGAAGGCTCAGATGGATGAAGCAGAAGACCTTGTCCTGGTACAGGCCTTGCTCCTCTCTAAAGACCTGTGTGAACATTCCTGAGTACACTGAGGCTGCTCTGAGATCGATGCCACACTCTGTCAGGTCGGGTTCATAGAAGATCAGGTTTCCTTTCTGCAGCTCCTCAAAAGCCAGTTTTCCCAGAGACTCCATCATCTCCCTGCTCTCTGGACTCCAGTGTGGATCTGTGGCAGCTCCTCCATCATACTTGACCTTCTTGACTTTGGCCTGGACCACCAGGTGGTGGATGTACATCTGAGTCATGGTCTTGGGCAGCTCTCCTCCCTCTCTGCTCTTCAACACCTCCTCCAGAACTGTAGCAGTGATCCAGCAGAAGACTGGGATGTGGCACATGATGTGGAGGCTTCGTGAGGTCTTGATGTGGGAGATGATCCTGCTGGCCTGCTGCTCCTCTCTGAACCTCCTCCTGAAGTACTCCTCCTTCTGTGGCTCAGTGAACCCTCGGACCTCCGTCACCATGCCGACACAGTCAGGAGGGATGTGATTGGCTGCTGCAGGTCGTGTGGTGATCCAGAGGCGAGCAGAGGGAAGCAGTTTCCCCCTGATGAGGTTTGTCAGCAGCACATCCACTGAGGTGGACTCTGTCACATCAGTCAGGATCTCAGTGTGCTGGAAGTCCAGAGGGAGGCGACACTCATCCAGACCGTCAAAGATGAAGACCACCTGGAGGTCTTCAAAGCTGCAGAGTCCTGCTTCTTTGGTTTGAGTGAAGAAGTGATGAACAAGTCCCACCAAGCTGAACTTCCTGTCCTTCAGCACATTCAGCTCTCTGAAGGTGAATGGGAATGTGAAGTGGACGTCCTGGTTGCTTTGGTCTTCAGCCCAGTCCACAGTGAACTTGTGTGTCAGGACTGTTTTCCCAATGCCAGCCACTCCCTTTGTCAGCACTGTTCTGATTGGTGGACATCTTCCAGGTGAGGCTTTAAAGAGGTCTCCTGGTCTGATGCTGGTTTCTGCTCTGTCTGCTCTCCTGGATGCTGCTTCAATCTGTCTGACCTCATGTTCCTCATTGACCTCTGCAGTCCCTCCCTCTGTGATGTGGAGCTCTGTGTAGATCTGCTTCAGGAGGGTGGGCTCTCCTGCTTTAGAGACCCCCTCAAACACAACCTGGAACCTCTTCTTCAGGGCACATTTCACCTTCTGTTGGCAGACTCCAGTAGCAGTTCCTGAAAAGAAGAAACCATGAATGAGTTGAGTGTGTTTGACATTGAATGTGAAGATGACAGTGTGTTAGTGGAGATGTTTCTCCTCCATCAGCTCCATCAGCTCCTCAGTGGAGACCAAACAGCCTCTGGTCTGATGCACATGTTTGCATCACATGAACAGCAGAGTTCAGGAACTCTCTTTGTGTCTCCTCGTCTCTGCTTTTGGACTCTGCTGCTTGTTTTGGACTTCCTGCCTGTTTCACACTTTCTGTGTCTGACCTGGAAATGACCTCTGTTCTCTGGACGGACTCTGTTTCTGACTGCTTTCTGCTCCAGCTGAGAACATTTCAGGTTTCATCTCCATCCTGTGAAATGAGATCAAATCCTCTTACTGCTCCACAGACGCTGAGCCAGCTCCTCCTGCTTCATCCTCCTCAGGAAGTCCAGTGTGATCCTCAGAAATGACTCTCTGCTGCTCCTCTGCTCTTCATCCTCATCCTCCCTCTCACTCCCTGAGCATGCTGGGTAATCTGGACTCAGGAGCTTCTGCATCTTCTTCAGCTCCTTCTTCATGAAAGTCACCATGTTGTCCTCCAGCAGCTGGAACAGAGAAACATGTGGAGTTGACTTTGAGCTGAAACTGAAGCCAGATTGAGATGTGAGTGTAAATCCAGTGCAGAGAGCAGGATGGACAACATGTGAAGCCAAATCACACTTCATGTGGGATCCAGCAGAAACAGCTTCAAGCATCAGTGAAGACTGGAAGCTGGATGAAGGTTGGACTGTTTCACTTTGGACCTGAATGGATCTAATAAGCTGAGTGTCTGTTTCATGTTTCAGCTGGAAGTCACAACAGCTTCTTCTGTCTCATGATGTGACAGTAAAGTGTTGAATGGACACTTGTTCTCACCATAAATATGGAGTCCAGATGTGTTTGCTGCTGAGGGGCGGAGCCACCACGGAGAACCTGGGAGCTCTGCTGGCTCACGCTGCAGAAACATGTTGACATGTTAGTTAAAGCTGCTGTGTGGTGTGATGATGAATCCTGACACAAACACTGATTCTCAGCCCTCATCAGCACTTCCTGCTGCACATTTAAAGTCCCTCTACCTGAAAACATCTTTAAACTCTACTTCTCATAAAACATCCCTTCTGCAGAGAGAATCAACCAAAAACACCAAAACAAGACCATCAACACTCATTTGCACTCTTTTCCAACCTGCAGTTTCCCAAATCGATCACACCAACATTGATGTTTACAAACAAACCAGCATTTGTATCCATGAAACTGAGTTCATGTTTCCTAACTGATGTCATCTTGGGAAATCTGCCTCATGGGTTTCTGGGATATCAAAGATGATGTCGCAGAAGCTCCAGCAAAATGATCAACATTGGACTGATTCAGCCCAAAATAAAAGGACAGACTTTCTCAGAGAAAGAAGATTCAAGCCAGGAGAAAATTCTTAAATGTTGTGAAACTGATGGTTCATCAGCAAGCGGTCGACAAACTGGTAAGTTCCTTGAAGTGTCTATGCTGGAATGATGTGTTTGTGTGAGTGTCATGATGAATTATATCCAGAAATGTATGAACAACATATGTGAGACGAACATCAACAACTGAAACTGGATATTTTTCCATGTGGATTCTGGTCGAGGAACTTTAAAATTGAAGTTCTTCAGTTGAAATCTTTGACATCCACCCATCCCCCTCTCCTTTGGTGTTCCTCAGGGCTCTGTACTTGGTCCCACCTTCTTCATTGTCCATCTCCTCCACTTGTCATATTTCTCATAAATACATCATGAAGTTTCTTTGCTATGCAGACGACACTCAGCTCTACGTCTCCACCAAACCAACTCCACCCTCCACCCTCCTCCATCAGTGACGATCTACAGGACATCAAATCCTGGTTCTACTTCAGATTGATCAAACTCAGCAGTGATAAAGAGGTTCTCCTCATGTGA
>NC_137673.1:11814380-11859380 GCF_963422515.1 Blennius ocellaris | reverse complement strand
ATCCGTCACAAAACACCGTCCCCTTCCTCTCTTCTAATGTGAGGAGGACAAGCAGCCACATCAAGCCAGGAGTTTCATCTAGAATAAAGAAGAGGAATGTTCCTGAAAGGCCCAGTCAGTCACCAGATCTCAATCCAACAGAGCCTGAATTTCACCTGTTCCACATGAAACGTGGGTTAGAAAGGCCCACAAAGCAACATCCAGTGAAAGGAGCTGCAGTGAAGCCTGAAGAGCATTCAAATAGAGGAAACCCAGCGAGCGCCTGGTGACGTCATGACTTCACACTTTCACACCGTCATTGCCTGCAAAGGCTTTTCAACAAGTGTGAGAGATGAATGTTGGATTTTCTCTTATTTCATTGGTTCAGTGACTTTTGAGCCCCTGACATGAAGGGATTGTGTTTAAAAAGACTTTAGTTGCTCACATTGTTATGTGATGTTTGACTTGAAGCCACTGAATGAAAGCTGAAGCCTGAACTTCACCTCCATCTGGAGAGTTTACTTTCTATTTATTGTGCTCATATTCAGGACAACATGAGAAGAAGTGTGTCTCTGGACTAATATTTGTGGAGCAAAGTGTAAGTTAGTGATGTGGGATGTTTGGACTTCAGGGTCATCTGGAGACTTCCAGTTCCTTTAAAGCCCTGTTGGGAAGGTGACACTGCTCTGACCTGGGATCAGGTGAAGAGGAGTTCTAAACTCTGCCCTGAAAGACAACACATGATGTTCTAGTGTTGGTTCTGTCCACTGCTTGTCCTTGTGTCTTTCATGATCACATTGGGACTGATCATGGTGACGGTGGAATGTCTCTGCACCTCGTCTTCTTTACTGCAGCTGTTTTTCTGCTGCCTGTTGGAATCACTTCAGCTCACTTTGGATCATTGAAACCACTGAGCCTTGAGACGAGTCAATACAGCAGAGCCACTTTGAACACTGTTCATATTTCTATGGAGTTTACATTGAGTGTGGATTCTTCTGTTTGCTCTTTGAGTGGCTGCAGGAGTGTGTGACGTCTCTTACCTGTCCACACACTCTGGTGTGTCTTCTTCATCCACGTCACTCATGTTGAGTCAGAGAGAAACACACCAACCTGGTCCACACACACACACACACACACACACACACACACACACACACACACACACACACACACACACACACACACAGTAGAGTGAGATCAGAGAGCGACAGCCGAGACAAAACAGAAAAAGGAAAACAAGAAGAAGAATAAATAATAAACAAACAGAGGAAATAACGTGAGAGAAGAAAATATAGAAACGTGGAAAATAGAACAAGTAATATGATTAATGTCAGTTGGAGGTTTCAGAGAAAAATGAAGCGTCTGGATGATAAATAATGAGATGATCGACTCGGTGTGTGTGTGTGTGTGTGTGTGTGTGTTGGATTGAATGCTTTAGACTGACACCAACCTGAGCCAATCAGAGTGAAGGAGGGCTGAAGCCCCGCCCACAGCTGGATGTTGAAAGAGTTTCCATGGAGAAGAAAAGAGGTGAAGAAAGGAGTTAATGGAGGTTGAAATGTTTGTCCAACAGGTGAAGAAGAAGAAAGCAGCTGTCAGTGGTTTGTGATGGTGTGAATGAAAGAGGAAAAGAGAAGTGAGAAAGTCTTTCTCTCCGTTGTGGAAGCTTCTAAAGAGCTGCCAGAGTCTCACCTGAACTCTCTTCACTTCTTCTTACAGACACTTTTCCATGTGTGAGGAAAGTTGTGGAGAGAAGAAGCTGCTCTTCGTCCCTCTCAGTCCGTCTCTCATGTCTGACAAGCACAAAGTGACGGTTTGTCCTCTGACACACCCAGAGCAGGACATTCCTGAGAAAACCTGTTTGAAACCTGCTTCATGACGTCAATGTGAACTTTAAAGTGAGGTGGAGCTTTAATATCCAGTTTGTTTGGAGGAAGAGTTTTCTCTCATTACAGGGCTGTTCAACATGTGGCTCTTCAGCTCCTCTGTAGCGGCTCCCTGAAGCTTCACTGAATCACACTGAAACCAACATTGTGTCGCGGTCGCACTGGGAAGAAGGGCTCACATTAGAAGGGGGCGGGGCCAGGTGACGTAGGCAGAGTGAGGAGGTGTGGTGAAGTAAGAGGGGGCGGAGCTTCACCTGTTGGAATGTTTGGCCTGACAGCTTCAGTCTGTGTGGAGAAATAAAGACTGTCCACTCCACTCGCCGTCTGTCTGCTTCCACCACTTCCTCACTATTTGATGTTCATTCTATTCACACACATGTGAACGTTTGGTTTCATTCCAGACATTGTGGCTGAAACGTGCAGCTCTGTTCTCTTCTGGAAGAGGAAACACTCCAGAACAGACGGGAGTTCTAGACCAGGAATATCTACCAGAAATGATTGTAAAAGCATGAATGGCTGAACTTTGGACATTTCTTTGTTCTCTTCTTTATTTCCTGCTGCCTGGTGTCCTGATCCTGCTCTCACTCACCCCTCCCTTCCTGAGAGTGTTCACTCCTCCCCTCCTGTGTTCCCCTTAGCTCCGCCCCTGTGTTCTCCTGCTTCCTCCTCCTGGTCACAGCTGTTTGTAATTGTCATTAGTGTCAGTATTTAGTTCTCCTCACTGGGAGCTCTGGTTGCCAGTTCATCTGTGTTCTCACACCAGTCGTACCAGCAGTTTTCCTTGTGTCTCCTTTGTGTTCTGACCTCCTGCTGCCCGACTTCTCCTCCTGGGTTTCCTTCTCCTTGCCTCTCTACCTATCTCTATCACTGCTCTCTCCCTCTGTTTACGTCCATCCTCCTCCTCCTCCTCCTCCTGCTGCTGCAAAGAAAAACTGATCTATTTCAACCTCCTCAGCCTTTCTACCTTCCTGCTTATGTTTCACCACCACTTTAGTTTCTTGTCCAAATGGAGAGTCACAGTCAAGTTTCAACACAGAAGCAGTAAATGTCAAAGCTCCATGCTTTAACCTGAACATGAATTCTCTTGGGGATCTGAAATGACCTGAGGTCCATTTCACGAAGCAGGTTTAAGGATTACCCCAGGTTAATGAACACCGAGTTGAGGGAAATGCGGGGTTTTCCGTTTCACGACGGGAGGTAACTCAAACCAGAGGAAGCGGGGTAACTCAAGCCTGTTTCACGAAGCGGTGTAACGTCAACTCTCGGTCAGTTACCGGGGCAACAGACGCTCTAGAACTAACCTGGTCAGGAGCAGGTTTTTGTCAGTGAACCTGGAGTTTAGCTCTGGCTCCGCCCCCTTTCAGACGGACACGGGATTTCATTTCCTCATTCAGCGGGGGAGTTTTGGTGAAACAGTTCTGCAGTGCCTTATTCCTGAGGCAAATTAGACGTCAACTTTATTTCCTCAATATGGAATGTGCTTTTGATAATGATCCGATTGATGAAGGCGCAGCATTACTTCGCCGAGAATTTTATATTCACAGATAATATTCGCATCATCAGACCATAGATGTACTGGCATTTGCAGACACCTTCCTTTTTGAGCGGCACCGTTTTACTGCAGAGACCATTATGTACATCCACAGTTTAATCGCTCTGTACATTAGCAACATCACCAGCTGAGCCTTGCCCTGACGTCATAGCAGATATTGTGTGTTGTGCTGCGTTTCCTCGTAAATGGCAGAGCTGTCAGAGACACCATATGTCATCATCACTTCGGGGTCTGATCACCACCACCACCACCAAATAAAGACATGATGCACAATTCATTTGGTCTTTTTTAATTCCTACAAATACAAGAGCTAGTTTAGTTTAATGTAGTTAGTAGTTAGCATAATTCACCTGGGACTGTACACCCACCCTTAACTTGTGCTCCAGTAGTTCCATTTACACATCTGCATTTCCTTAGCAGGTTTTTCCATCTTCTGGAGCAGGTGGAGTCTATAGATGTGTTTTACATATAACTGGGAGGACATAAGGAGGACATTCAATATTACAGTGGGACATGAATTCCCCAGAATGAACCTCTGGTGTTTACTGAACATCTGTCTCACTGTGTCAGTCCTTGCAGTGGATGTTGAGGGACCCTCCTGCTGCTGCCCAGCCAGGCCCTGTTAAAAATAATGTGTCAATACTTCAGTGTAGACAAAATATCACTCTTTATTCCACCACAATGTTTAAGAAATGTAAACAGGATGAGAACTATCATACCTCTATAGGCCTTTGTGGATCCTCCTCTGTAAAGGCAGCAGACAGGGTTTCCTCGTACTCTTCATCCTACATGAATATGTTTCAGTATATTTAAACTACCATTTAGCAAGATCTTTGGAGTGTTGCCTACTTACAAGGTCTGTTGTGGCATGAGGGGGTCCAGCAGGCAGAGAGCACCATCACAATCTGTTGGGTGACAAAAAAAAGACATGATGGGGAAATAAAGATGAACAAAAGGAGGCTTAAAGAGATATATAGGCCTCGGCATATTATATATTATGAAGGAAGTGGTATCTTGAGGGGTGAGCTCTGAAGAGGAGCTCCTCCAGGGATTCCCTCAGCCACTGGCCTCCCAACATTCTGGCTTAGGGCTCCTCTGCCTCTATTAACCCTCTGGGGCCGATTGACGCTCTGCAGCGTCAAAATCACATGACCGTTTGAAAAGGCAGTAGCGTCACAGCACAGCATCATCTGGTCCAGTCTTTCAATCCGTGTCGAAAGTGCAGATATAAAACTACAAGCTCGTTTTTAAATGATGTTGATCGCCCAAATAAAAGCGGAGATATGAGGAAAACTGTGTCCGTGTTTTTCCGCGACATTTTAGTGCGTCAGGTGCAGAAGACCGGTCAGGAGTGAAAGTGAAAGTAACGGAGCAGCAAAAAAAAACAACACTTGTAATGTGCCAGTATACCTTTCACTCATTGGTTGAGAAGAAGAGCCCTCGTCCAATCAAAAGTTTCCATAGTGGGAGGTGTCATTTTGTTTAGTTCACCCGTGAAAAAGTAAACAGAGAGACGGAGACAGCGAGAGTGAGTTGAGATTTATATCAGAGAAAAAGCGATTATTATCATGATTTGACCTTTTAGTGAGTGTGTAGTGAGTGTGTAGTGAGTGTGTAGTTAGTGTGTAGTGAGTGTGTAGTGAGTGTGTAGTGAGTGTGTAGTGAGTGTGTAGTGAGTGTGTAGTTAGTGTGTAGTGAGTGTGTAGTGAGTGTGTAGTGAGTGTGTAGTGAGTGTGTAGTTAGTGTGTAGTGAGTGTGTAGTGAGTGTGTAGTGAGTGTGTAGTTAGTGTGTAGTGAGTGTGTAGTGAGTGTGTAGTTAGTGTGTAGTTAGTGTGTAGTGAGTGTGTAGTGAGTGTGTAGTGAGTGTGTAGTTAGTGTGTAGTGAGTGTGTAGTGAGTGTGTAGTGAGTGTGTAGTTAGTGTGTAGTGAGTGTGTAGTGAGTGTGTAGTTAGTGTGTAGTGAGTGTGTAGTGAGTGTGTAGTTAGTGTGTAGTGAGTGTGTAGTGAGTGTGTAGTGAGTGTGTAGTTAGTGTGTAGTGAGTGTGTAGTGAGTGTGTAGTTAGTGTGTAGTTAGTGTGTAGTGAGTGTGTAGTGAGTGTGTAGTGAGTGTGTAGTGAGTGTGTAGTGAGTGTGTAGTGAGTGTGTAGTGAGTGTGTAGTGAGTGTGTAGTGAGTGTGTAGTGAGTGAGATTAGAGTGTTTTTTAGTTTCAAGTGAACTCTTTTTTTTTCTATCAAAACAATGACGCCTTATGAACGTCAATCAGGCGCTCCGACTTTTTTTTTTTTTTTGAAGGAGCAGAGCCTCGAGTCTGACACTGAGTTTGAGAGTGATTCTGATGACAATATTGAAGACCTCAGCTTGTTTTTGTTAGAGGGGAGACAGGTGTCCCCCAGACCAGGACAGGTGTCCCCCAGACCAGGACAGGTGTCCCCCAGACCAGGAGACGGGTCCCCCACCCCTGTCCCCATCATTCCAGCTCCACCACAACAGCCAAAGGCTAAAATGTAAACATTGCCTGCAGGAAGACAAGAAAAGGAAAGACAGTCCATGGAAATGTCCTGCCTGAGACGTGTCCCTCTGTGTTGTGTTGGACACAATCTGTTGTTTTGAGTGGACAAATCATTTGTCTTCTCCTGATATTATATGTGTGACCTTTTGTAAATAGTTTTGTAAAAACGCCTGAGGCAGTGCTTCTATTTCACTGTAAATATCTGTATATAATTGTTTTTTCAGTCCTGTTTTGATACATTTTAGTTAATTATAGTTTAGATTTACTTTACAAGTAAACAAAATGATTCGTTCACCATGTCTGTGAATTTTATAGTCAATAAATCTATGTTTTTACCACCCGAATTTGTAATTTTATGGTGTTTTTAGATCCACTGTTTTAATACAGTATGCCAAAGTGATGAAAATACTTCAGAAATGCATTTATGAGGTTGTCCTGAACAAAATGACACCAAAAAAGGCAAGGTTTAAGAATTTTATATCTGAGATATAAAGGAAAAATCAATTGTAGTGAAAAACGGCACAAAATGCTTCAGGCCCCAGAGGGTTAACATAGCAAGCAGAACATAGTTCATTCTAGATTCTTATACTTTGAAATCTCATGGCAGAGATCATGAATGCACCAGGAACATCCAGCTTGTAAACCAAGCCAAGTAACGAAACCCTTTATTGGATTCAGGTGTGCTGCAACTGGGAGAATCAGTGTGTCTGATCGCACTCCAGCAGCTCAGCGCCAGAACACGGAGGCTCCGAGCTTCTCTAAGGTAAAACTCTATACTTCCTATTTCATTGGACTTACACTTTCTTACTGGGAAGAGAAAATCCCTGCTGACTTCACACACTTGTGATCTGAAGTCAGAGCCTGAAAACCTGAACTGTCTCTAGCAGAGGATGGTTTCGATCCATCGATCCATCGACTTCTGGGTTCTGGGCCCAGCACGCTTCCACTGCGCCACTTAGTGCATGACTGCTTCTTCCCAAATCAACTTTCCTTGTAGGATCTTGTTTCCCACTGAGGTCCTGGTTTAGGTGTATGAGGGACATGAAAGTCTACTTGAATTGATCCCCCAACCATTTACTGGACCACCATTTGTTTCCAGTGTGGTTTTGGACTTGTTGACAGTGTTGGCTTGGAGAGAAAATTCTTGGACGACCAAACAACATCACCACGTTGCTCCGTGTGCCTCCCAATTCTTCTGACTACACGGACGGAGATGTGAGAAACGTCTTCTTTGTTTTTTGGACAAGATGCCTGGCTAGCTCAGTCGGTAGAGCAAGAGACTCTTAATCTCAGGGTCATGGGTTGGAGCCCCACGTTGGGCTTTACTTTCAGACAGTGATGTCCTCAAGAGCAAAATGGAAGGATTGACATCTGAAGCTCTCTCTTATGGGTCTTCCAGTGGAGAGATCACCACTGTGTCAAAGTTTGGTCCTCAAGTGCTGCAGCCCTGCATGTTTTCCACGTCTCCCTCACCTGAATGTCCTGATGTTTCATCACCACATTCAGCACAAAGCCAGATAACGAGCTGCAATCAGCTGTGTGGAAGCAGGGAGATATGCAATTTGTGCAGGGCTGTAGAGTTTGAGAATTCTCATCTCAGAACACTGAGGTCTTGGTTCAATTCCCAAACTGAACATAGAAGTGACGGCTCACCAGTAAATGTGTGGAGTTCAGTTGTCTCAGCTCTGGAATGAAAGACTGATTAAAGTTTTGACATGAGGAACCATGTGTTTGCTGAATGAACACAAAGTGCAATTAATGATTTCTTCAGTCACTTTTGTTTAAGGTTTTTCACAAAGAGTTTAGAATATTGTGGGAAATGTGTGTGCTTCTGGAAATGATTTGTGACGAAAAGGTTTTTGCTTTTGTGCTGCTGAGTTTCTCTTGTGTGTGTTTTGTCTTGGAATATTAATTCATTACTACGACGGGTCGAGTTGTTCTGCGTACCATAAATTTATGTTTCTCTGAGGAGAACCTGTCTTCGGGGAACACTTGTCCTTGGATTTCAGGTTGTCTCCAAATCAGAGGTTTGACTTTATAAGATGTTCCACAAGAAGAGTCATTCAGTAACCATCACAAAGCATTGAGCAGCGTTGTTGGCAGGATTTGAACCTACGCAGAGAGACCCCAATAGAAGGTTTTACATCGGGTTAAACCTACTTTATTGCCTTTTGAGGAGACCAGGGTTCAATTCCTTTGATCTCCTTTGATCTTCATGAGGAGATCAAAGGATATCAAAGGAGAAAAGCATTGTTGCCATGAAGACGCTCCCTGCTCAGTGTTATAGCGACTTGGCCTACCTAGTAAGCATTGAGATGACCTAACGGTTATCATGCTCGCTATGCTAACTCAGTTCCCTAAACAAATGTAGCGTTGGTAAAGATCTGCGCTCTACCGAGTGTAGCTCCAGTTCTACATTTAAATAAATGATGGTAGACATCAAGCAACAACAGCAGCAGCACATCACATTGATGAGGAGGTGAGGTGACACAGTGAAGCTTCCAGGGAGCTGATGGGGTCAAAGATACTCTAGATCAGGTATGGGGAACCCTGGTCCTCAAGGGCCACAGTCCTGGATGTTCAAACACAGCTGAGTTGTCATGGTGACGAGCCAATCATTGTTGTCAGCTGTGTTGATGTGAGGAGACATTGAAAGCATGCAGGACCACGGCCCTCAAGGCTACTCTAGATCCACACTGGTGACTTCTCAACTGTGAGGTTCACATCTACAGTCCACCATTCTGTCCTCAAGGACACCACTGTCTCAATAGAGAGCTCTGCCCAATGTGGGACTTGAAATCACATCGAGAACAAGAAAGACAAATGGCTGGGGATGTAGCTCAGTGGTAGAGTGCATGATTAGCATGTATGAGGTCCTAGGATCAATCCCCAGCTTCTCCAAGCTTTATGTCGAGAGCAGAAAGTAGATTAATAGTGATTTAGTGTCACTAAATGTCAGGTTTAGGCTACAGACATTTATTAAATCTGCAAGAAAGAAGAAGACAACACGAATGAGCTTTGGTTACTCGCGAGGAGAATGGCCTAGGAGCGTGTTCAGATTACACCTCCTACCCACTCTGAGCTTCAGACCATTTCTCCTGCGGTTTTATTTCATTAAACAAAGGGGAGGGTTTACAGGATACACATCATAGTAACAAAACATTCTGTGAGTTTTAACAGTTTATCAACTATGAATACAATCAAAGGACATCCCGCGCATGGGACGTCGAGATGGCAGCTGTGTGGAAGACGTGGCTCATCTTGTTTATCAGCCTCGGTCAGGTTGACCTGCTCAGAACATGTGATTAGTGAGCAGCGCCTCAGAGGCGCTGCTAAGAGAGAATACACAGAAATAAGATAGAACTTGAATATGAATATAATTAAGCACGAATATGGCAACTATATATAAAACTAGAAAATTCCCGCGGAAATTTTATTGTGCCTGCCACCTGCCGCCCCCTGCTGCCGAGCGAGGTAGTGTGAAAAATATGTGGAAATCACGTCATTAGCTAGTGATTCTCGATCGCAGCGCCAGCACGAGGCTACACTCTAAATTTCAGCTCATTTGAACAAACTTTTTAGCATGCGATGCTAACAGCTAACACCGATTTAAGTGCGTGGAAACCATGTGGTCAGCTAGTAATTCTCGATCGCAGCGCCACCACGAGGCCACCCTCCAAATTTCAGCTCATTTGAACAAACTTGTTAGCATGCGATGCTAACACCTGCGATATAAGTACGTGGAAACCATGTCATTAGCTAGTGATTCTCGATCGCAGCGCCAGGACGAGGCCACCCTCCAAATTTCAGCTCATTTGAACAAACTTATTACCATGAGATGCTAACAGCTAACCGCGATTTAAGTGCGTGGAAACAATGTGGTCAGCTAGTAATTCTCGATCGCAGCGCCACCACGAGGCCACCCTCCAAATTTCAGCTCATTTAAACAAAGTTGTTAGCATGCGATGCTAACACCAGCGATTTAAGTACGTGGAAACCATGTCATTAGCTAGTGATTCTCCATCGCAGCGCCAGCACGAGTCCACCCTCCAAATTTGAGCTCATTTGAACAAACTTGTTAGCATGAGATGCTAACACCTGCGATTTGCCTGAAAAGCGCAGAAGTTACCTCCCAGGTGTGGCTGACCTGGAATCTGGAGTTTTATGACATTCTAAAATGGTAGGCCAATTAGCTTAGCGCGGCGGCTAACTAGCTAGTGTGCCGTGATCGCAGCACCCCCATGAGGCCACCCTCCAAATTTCAGCTCAATTGAACAAACTTTGTAGCATGCTAATTGGCATGCTAACAAGTGTTGATGCTGAGTCATTGCCATCAGCATTAAAATGCATTGAAAAGTATGGTGCCTAAGCTACTGTGTGTGTGTGAGCACTGTGTGGTCAGCCATCATGTTACTGGTCCAGTCAATCAGAGGAGCCATGTGTGTTGCCAGGCAGATTTGGAGCAGCTTGTGTGATGTCATGGAGCCGGCTCCTGATTGACAAGCTGCTGCAGGTGCAGAGACTATGAGACGTTATCTGAGGGAAGAAGGGGTTTAAGTACAAACGCAGGTCCCGAACAACTGCTTATAGTTGGAGAACCGTGACACTTGGGTGAAAAATTCCTTCACCGTGGGCGTCGGGAGAAGTTGAAGGACGTGCGGTGTGGTTTTCGTGTCCTCACGAGGTTCCGTCTCCCCGTGAGGACTTGAAACAAATGGCTGAACTTTGGGGATTTGGGGAGAAAATGACTCGTCAAAATGTATTGGCGCGGATGAGACAGAATCCTGCGCTCCCTATCAATTAAGTCCCCTGGAGGGAGAACCTTGTCTCTCTGAGACAAAAGTGTCCCCTCGTGAGAAGCACAAGGCCTGTGGCTACAATTTGATGTATAATATGTTGAGAAAGACGAAGAAATGTGTCTGTGGTGACGAGATAAAAACTTTTTTTTGTTTGTAAAACGGCAGTTTCTCTCACTCTGACCGAAATCTTCCCACTCTAACTTTTCACATACACACCCATACAAAACTGGAAAAAGGAGGGAAAACTTGATGACATTCAAAGGCTCACAGTTGAAAATTGGTGAAACTTTTGAAAAATCTGAGGACATATCTGAATACAGAACAAGTGCGGCAACGTTTTAAGAGTAAGTTTGAGTCTGTAGCTGAAGATTTGGCGACGTGATGTGGCGTGGAAAAAGTGTGATTTTTTTTTCTGTTTTTTCTTGGCTCCCATGTTAAGCGGATGTAAAAATCATCGCCGTTTTTTACGTGTTGTTCGGAAGCCGTTTGCGATATCCATAATCCAAATGGATGCACAGGATTCCCGATAATTCCCTACGTAGCGATATGCGTTTTGTCTACGTACTCCAAACGGTGTGGGACTAGTAGGCCTGCAAACTTTGTGCGGCAGAGGAAGAATAATATTTAAAAAAAACGGCGCTTTCCCAGGATTGTAATAATTGTGCGACGCCTCTTAAAGAGGCAGGCACAATTAATTACTCTGACATATTCCCCCTGTTTGTCATATCTTATGCTTAATTTCTCACACCACTTGTAACCAACCACTTCAATATTGATTTTCAGTTGCAAGATCATTTTCGCAAGAACACAAACATTTACACTCGGGTTTCTAATGTTTTACTGTTACTCGTAATCTTCAGGGTCTGAAAAAAAGGTCGGGCAAGGATGGAAAGTCATCATCCTCGCTAATTTCAGAGTCATGATCAGCATTCCCCAACAATGGATAAGCCTGCGCCAGGTCCTGTCTTATGGGAGAGTTAGTAGTGTTGATTAGGCGGGTGAGAAGGGCGCGGATACATGGAATACAGCAGCAGCCACACGGGGTGAGGGTGGCGATGAAGATTTGCCAAGGAGATCAAAACAGACATTACTAGAGCTTTGTATCTCCCAAACATATCAACCCAACCATCCCACATAGATGTGTCAACGCCAGAGTGATCTTTCATCTTTTTATTCAAAGTACGAAGACCCTCCACGGCGCGCGTGAGCGTTCCATCTGCTGCTGTGTTGTTCGGAATAAAGGTACAACATTTGTCACCAAACATCTGTCTCGAAAATTATTTTCCCCAAAAATTTTAACGCAAACTAAGTATTTGTTTTTCCTTAAACAGTTATTTGAACTGAATTTATTAATATTAAACAATTGAAGTTGATCTTGTTGGCGGTGCAGCAACATCAGATCAGGATCCACCTGCAACATCTCACATCAGATTAGACAGTTCGATAATTTTATTAATGATCAACCACCAAAGAAATACTGACTTTAAATTATTGTCATTAGAATTTATTCTATGTGCTCCTTATTACCAAATGTGTCTTTTGAAGATTATCTTTTAACTCTCATCATGTTTTTTTATTGCTTTTATATATATTTATTGCCATTCCCCCTTTTATAACAGAAATAGAAAACATTAAATAATCTTTTACTTTTAATTTAACATTACTTTTAATTTAAAGTATTCCCCATTTATCCTTTATTCCACATCAACACAAAAACATCTCTAGTTGGATCACTGTGCTCCTCCTGTTCTCCTCTGTCAGCGTCTCCCATGAGAACTGTCCTGGACAAAACATCGTCTCGTGAGGAAGTCATGTTTCCACCTCATGCTCCTCGTCTGTGGTGTTTCTGATGTCTCACAACAATCTCTGCAGAGAACCCACGGTCTGTCCTGAACTTCTTATCAGGCAGGTGGTGTTCTCTTTGTACCACAAACAACGTGTGAGTCTGTTGAGGGACTGGAGGACGATGGTCAACAGGATGAGAGGCTGAGGAGACAGTCCGAGGATGATGAGGGACTGGAGGACGATGGTCAACAGGATGAGAGGCTGAGGAGACAGTCTGAGTCTGATGAGGGACTGGAGGACGATGGTCAACAGGATGAGAGGCTGAGGAGACAGTCTGAGTCTGATGAGGGACTGGAGGACGATGGTCAACAGGATGAGAGGCTGAGGAGACAGTCTGAGTCTGATGAGGGACTGGAGGACGATGGTCAACAGGATGAGAGGCTGAGGAGACAGTCTGAGTCTGATGAGGGACTGGAGGACGATGGTCAACAGGATGAGAGGTTGAGGAGACAGTCCGAGGATGCATCAGTAGATTTAATTATCATCATTTGAATTCAAAGGGAATGGCTTTGCCCGTCGCATTAATTTGACTTTTAACAGGTAAAAAACCGTAAAACTAGTTATTTTCATATCTCTTGGTTGGTTCATTTATTGGTTTATTAACTTTATTCATACACTTTTTCCTGTAGAAAGTTGAATCACTAAATTTGGAGTTTGAAAGTATTGCCCTGGTGGTGGTCTGTTTAAATTGCATCTGATGGTTTGTTATTTGGACTTTTAGTTCAGTTCTTTTGATATTAATTGTTATGAGACCCACAAGATCTCTTTCTGAAACTTTTACTCCTGGTAAGTAAGTAATTAAGCAAAATTTATTTATAAAGCGCTTTTCACAGATAAAAATCACAAAGTGCTGTACAGGAGAAAAGGTAAAACACAACAATATAAAATGTATATACATGTGTAAAATTTAAGTGACACTAGTGAAAAAATACCCATCAACCAAAAGCTCTTCTAAATAAACATGTTTTCAAATCCTTTTTAAACGAGACGACATAGTCTGCCAGGTAGACGGTTTTAACTAGAACCTGTTCTGTTAGTTATTTTAACTAAAACTGCTGGTTGGAAGTGATAACTTTAATTTAATTTAGTTTAATTTAATTTAATCAATTTATATTAACCATGTTTCTTTTCATTTATTTTACTTGTTAGATTAAATCTACATCAGTTAAAAACATTATTTTAGAATAATGGCTGGTAGTGTGTTTGGTCTGGTTTGGTTTCTTTCGCTGTGTTGAGGCGGTTCCCACAGGAACCACACTAAGGCAAAAAGCATTATTACGATTGCTATGACGGTTAGGGTCCGGAGGACCACACAACCGTTTGACTTTGTCATTACTGCTCAGTTCGGCTTCCGCTAAGTCACTTCACGACTTGTAATGGTTCTTCTGCTGACTTTCAGGTCTCCCCAGGCTCTAAACGTCTGAATCCACCCTATTATCAGTCTTTTGCTCGCTAGATGGGGTCGGAGACTCAGCAGTGATGACTTTTTTACAATGTGATAAATGTATCCAAGTTTGCCTTTCTGCTATTTTGAATATTTTTCCACTAAACCAGCTCTTTCTGGACAAAAGCACAACGATTTTTAATTTAATTTAATTTTGTTCCTAAATGTTCTGATACCTTCTATGTGAATTTGTTTACCGAATGGCTTCTATTATCGCAGTAAATTGTTTTGCTATTCCGTATGTTGGGATTTATAATTTTTGCAAAGTGCTTTTGCTAATGTTCCAGTATCTGGATGTTATGTTGGAAATAGTTCTATCCATATAGAAAATGCATCTATTATCACTATTCTGGTTTTGGAAATGTACCTCCTTTTTTGTTTTCTGTTTTATACAGATTATACATACTGCTCAAAAAAAAATTTTTTTTTATTTAGTAAGAATTGATGATATTATTAGTGTACCATCCCTCCTGTTGAGGCAAGGCGAAGCCCATGGCTCATTATTGCTCCTATTTATATCGTGATTTTGGTAGAGTAGGTTTTCCTTTTGGTCAGAAATAGATACTCTCTTTCTGCTGTGCTACATTTTTTATTTATTTATTTATTTTTCATTCTATTTTCTCATCCAATATTGTTAAATCTGATTTTGTTAGACGCACCTTTTAAATCTGGTCAAGGATGTACGTTTTTGGTAAACAGTCAAACTGTCATGTCTCGCATGATAAGATAGTTTGTTTTGACGTAAAATCACAGACAAATACTAGCCAGATTATTTTGTTTCTGCAAAGGTAACAATGTATTTTCTTAAAAAATTGAGAATAATTTGATCAGTTTCTTATTTTTTTATTTCTTGTTTGAGGTTTTGTTTTTTTTTGTAAACTGACTCTTTCCAAACTTCATCTAAATGTTTAGTCTAGTTTTAGTCACCATGTTAGTTTAGTTTAGTTTCACTAATCTATTGTTGATTTTATAAACCATTTAATTCCTGGACCTCTGTAAAAGGTCTTAAATTTCATTGCACACATCAAATTCTAATTTTGATCCTCAAACTCCCAAGTTTAAACTTGTATCTACTTGAAATGTTCAACACTGTATTTGAATCCCTTCATTCTCCCACTATGTGTGTGTGTGTGTGTGTTCTCATGGTACGACCTTGGCACGCTGAAGTGTATTTTACGTCGCGACACGGCATGTCGTCATTACGTTGAGAGTTTCCATGTTTGTAGTCCAACCTAGCGCCTCCACAGCCTCTCATTCCTCCACCAGCAACGTCTGGTAGAAGCAGAATGGGATCGGAGCTGT
Source organism: Blennius ocellaris (assembly GCF_963422515.1). Taxonomy (NCBI): domain Eukaryota; kingdom Metazoa; phylum Chordata; class Actinopteri; order Blenniiformes; family Blenniidae; genus Blennius; species Blennius ocellaris. The sequence continues at coordinate 11,844,064 of NC_137673.1, read as the reverse complement.
GGATTCTGTTTTCATTCAATGTCCTCGGTCTCCATAACAGCTGTTTGATAAGGAGGAGCTCTGATTCATGCATATACACCCAAAGTATTTGTTCCTTTATTGATTTATTTGTTTCATCCATTTATTCTATTCAGTTTATTTAGCAATTTTATTTATAGATTTTTTAAGTTTAAATTCCAAATAACTTAAGTTTACTTTAGATAAGTATATTTATTCACTAAACACATTAAAAATAGTCCCGACACATTACTTAGAGCAGCTTTGTTTTGTTTTTGTGTTATCTCGTCTAAAGCCGTTCAGTGTGGAGACGTGTCTCCTGCACACACACACTGAACACACACACAAACACGCAAACACCTAAAACCACAAACACACACACACACAAAAACACACACACTTGTACTTTAAGTTGTATAACTAATTTTACACACTCTTCTGATTGCAGTTTTCGTTTAAATCCGTATTTATTTTGCTTTACTGTTTTAGATATTGAGTCAAGCGAGGGTGACTTTTACTCATAAATTTTGCGTCACCAACTTCATTAGTCTCATTAGTTTTTGTACAACAGCTTCCCATTTTTTATTTATGTTGCCAGTGCGATCTCATGGACCCACTAATTCCTCCTTGAAAGACGAGCTTCTAGGGCAAACCTGTTGTTCGCTCCGGTCTTCCACTAGGTGTTCGATCACAGGAGTGAGAGTCATTTTAGATTTTCCCACAATTTCACCTGATGAGTCAGCAATAAGAGACTATTTTTACTCCCCAGATAGAGCTCAGTTGACACCGTGAGGTTTTACTGATCGTCTGGGTTTCGAAAATAATTTCTCTTCATACACACAGTCTTTTGGTCAGTCACAGTCACTCCAGTACTTTTTGTTTTTATTTATATAGCGCATACCATTTCTATGTGCTGTCATAACCTTTTTGCATCTTTTTAGGATCCTTTTTACTTTTTTTTTTTCTTTAATCGCCTTTTGTAAAGCTGTTATTTATTTATTTATTTTTGTGTATTGAGACTCCCGTCGAAGTCGTATTTTGCGATCCAATTATCCAAATGTTTTACATTTTCTTTGCTGCAGCGTTCTACATATTTCCAATCTTTACAAGTTAATTTATCGCGCGTTTTAGGTTTTTTTCGTGTTCCCTTGTCCCATTTTGTTTTTAAATTTGGACGGACCGTACTACGTAGGGTAGTCTATGGTTCCGTTGGTCAACCTTTCAACAGGGTAGTGGTTAATTTTTACTGATCGTGGTAATTCTCACTTCAACCCTTTCAGGTGGAGAATTCTTGCCTGTGCATCCACGTCAGCCCACTACTTCCTTTCCTGTTGTTTTAAATGGTGGCTGTAACCTAGTGGTTCACAGTTCACCCACTCATTCAACATGCACACTTTTAGTTTCTTTCTTACGGAATTTTCGGTGACGCTGTAACCGTGGACTCCGCCGTCCGTTTTTAGTGTGAACTATTCTCAGGCGTCCACTACCTCAGCGCCTTTTTATTTACGGAATTTTCGGTAACGCCGCAACCGTGGACTCCGCCGTCCGTTTTTAATGTGAACTATTTTCAGGCGTCCACTACCTCAGCGTTTTTAGTTTTACCTGTTAGAGTCTAGAATTCACAGGGTTTTACTATTCTGCAACCCTCAGTCGCACATTTTCTTTTTAACCCAAAACAATGCTCACCCGTCGGAGTCTTTTCCTCTCGCCGTTGGATGCCTTCAACCTGCGGGTCCCAGCACACGAAGCAGTGTCAGTTCCTGGAAAAGGTGCTGGGTCTCACCTAGTGAGGCCCGCCACGGCCGTGGGCTTGCTGGCGACGACTGCGTGTGCCGGAACCACCAGGCGTTGTTGGCATCCGGCTCGAAGGACCAAGTTAAATGTCAGGTTTAGGCTACAGACATTTATTAAATCTGCAAGAAAGAAGAAGACAACACGAATGAGCTTTGGTTACTCGCGAGGAGAATGGCCTAGGAGCGTGTTCAGTTTACACCTCCTACCCACTCTGAGCTTCAGACCATTTCTCCTGCGGTTTTATTTCATTAAACAAAGGGGAGGGTTTACAGGATACACATCATAGTAACAAAACATTCTGTGAGTTTTAACAGTTTATCAACTATGAATACAATCAAAGGACATCCCGCGCATGGGACGTCGAGATGGCAGCTGTGTGGAAGACGCGGCTCATCTTGTTTATCAGCCTCGGTCAGGTTGACCTGCTCAGAACATGTGATTAGTGAGCAGCGCCTGAGAGGTGCTGCTAAGAGAGAATACACAGAAATAAGATAGAACTTGAATATGAATATAATTAAGCACGAATATGGCAACTACATATAAAATTACTCTGACAGGGACGAAGACCAAGGAGCTGCTGGTGGACCTGAGGAGGACCAGGGTCTGTGTCCCCCGTCTCCATCCAGGGCCCAGGCTGGTTCAGGGGGTTCAGTGTCTATTGCAGAGAGGAAGTCTGGAGCGGGTTCCTGAACCAATGAACTCTAGTGTTATTATACACCAGGTACTATGAAATCCTGCCAGAACCTTATCTTCCAGCTGAAGATGAACACAGTTCAAAACAAACTGCCAGGAAAACAACAGAGAGTTTGGAGTTGAAAACACCTGGAACTTGAGATTCTATGACGATTGGCCATAACAGTCTGGTAGCAGTAGAATCAATGAATGAAGAGAAAACTTTCCCGTTGTGAGAAAAACCTTCCAGATGTGCAGTCACAGTTTCATTCTTCACCTCTTCTCTACTGGAGGAGCTGTGGTGACACACATTACATACAAAGTTGTGTCTCTGCATCAGCAGCTCATCCTGGATTGTTTCTTTAGTTTCAGGCTGTTGAGCAGAACTTCTACACTTTGGCTTGTTTTCAAATTAGAGGCTTGATTCATCAATTAATGTCCTGATGATTAATAATGTCCCTGGAATGTGGTGAGTTTTCTGACCACATGTCCTGTTTCGTCACTTAGACCAACATACACACACACACACACACACACACACACACACACACACACACACACACACACACACACACACACACACACACACACACACACAAACACACTGCTATACACACACATACACAGTTGCACACACACAAACACTGCTACACACACACTGATACACACACACACTGCTACACACTTCTACACACACACACACACACACACACAAACACACTGATATACACACACATACACACACACACACACACACTGCTATACACACACATACACAGTTGCACACACACACACTGCTACACACACACTTCTACAAACACACACATACACACACACACACACACACTGCTACACACACACACACACACACACACTGCTGCACACACACACACACACACACACACACACACACACACACACACACACACACGCGCGCACACACACACACACACACAAATAATAATAAAAAAATGAAAATAAAAATTAAATAAAAATAAGAAAAAAAAAATATATATATATAAAATAAAACAACAACAACAACAAAAAAAACCTGAACTACTCCAATGAATACCGGATGGAATAAATGGCATCATGGCTAACAGAACGCCAGTTACAGCATAAAACTACTACTAATATCAATAATAATAACGAATGCGCATTAAATGTAATATTGCAGTTTTAAAGCACTGCTTGTTACATAAGAGCCATTCCAGAACAGCACATCCTTTATAGACAGTCGGTGTATATGTGAACGTACAGACTCACCCGGTAATATGAATGAAACTTGAAAGTAATGATGGCAATGTCCTTGTGAGAAACTGAAAAACAGCCTCTTTATTTGGTGATTGTCTTGATGACTGACTTGGCCTCTTCTGGGGAGGTAAAGTTTCGCTGTGCGCCTTCATATGTTATGCGCAGTCGGGCCGGGTGCAGTAAGCCGAACCGGACTCCCGGGATCTCACGTAGCTGGCGGCGGACGTCATTGAATGCGGCACGGGCCCGTGCAGTCTTGGTGGTGTAATCAGGGAAGACGGAGATGGTCATGTTTCAAAGATTCACGCGTTGTAATTCCCTTGCTTTCTTGAGAATATCGGAGCAATCCTTGAAATAATGAAGCTTTGCCACTATGGCACGGGGACGATTGCCGGCTCTGGGCCTCGGCATAAGGGACCGGTGAGCCCTGTCCACCAGCGGCTCCCTGTCCAGTTTCAAAGCCTCCATTAGTAGCTTGGCCACACCGGCGGGGGAGAGGGGGGGCGGGGTCGTCCTCCGGAACGCCGATAATCCGTATGTTCTGACGGCGAGCTCTGGACTCTAGGTCCTCACATTTATTTTCTAGCTTTCTATATTCTTTAGACAGATGTTCAACTTTGTTATAGAGAGTGACGATGTCATCTGTACAAGTAGAGAGGGACTGTTCCATCTCAGTAACCGTAACTTTGAGCCCCGAAACTTCTGAGCACTGAGGAAATAGTGCCAGAAAGTTGTGTTTTTAAGGCCAGCAGCTCAGTCTTCATGGAACAGAGATTCTCACTTAAAGCTGTTTGAAGCTCGGCTCTGAATACTGTCACAACCTCATTTCGGAGAGCGAGGAGAAGTTGGGTTTTGAGTGCGGTGATGTCAGCAGTCGGTGTGCAGCTCGGCTCCGCTGGGGAACTTGAATCACTCTGGGGCGAGGAGGCGGCGTTTGCACAAGGCCGCTGGTTAGGCTGGGTGTTGTTTCCTGCTTTGTTTAGCTTTGGTGGCATTTTAACGGGAAAAACGTGAGGCGTACAAGTCGGAGAAAGAGTAGTTCAAGTTTAAAAACTAAAAAAGTACAAAAACAGTGCGCATTTACAAAGAACGATTTCACTCTGCAAGAGCTCTACTACACGTGTCCTATTCCATGTCTCGCCAAGCCGGAAGTCTCATATTATATATTATTATGCAATATTTTTCAATTTCTAATATTAAAAGTCATGCTGTAAATATGGCTTGTGCAAACTTTCTCTGGCACAGATTAAACGACCCAGTCTCCCCCCAAGGACACCAAGATGAAGTTTTGCTGCTGTATTTTCACATCGAGGGTCTAATCTAACAAACACAAGGACAAACGGCAGTCTGCAGACTCATCAAAGAGGGAAGACCAATGAGAAGAGAGGGGACCAACAACAGGCCGCATGTCACAACAGCAATCAAAGTGATTTACGCTCATTTCCCCAAGAATATAAGATGTACGCCTCTAATGAAGTGTGTGGGAACACAGGCCAGGCTGTTGACGAGCAAGGCACAGTGAGGTGTAAGTGGATCAACAGCAGTTACTAGAGTCAACACTGCTCTGGCTCCAAGGAGTCGGAGCAAATAATGTCGTGACTCCCAACAACCGGTTTGTCCAGAGGGATGGTATAGGGAGGATTTGTTCTTTGATCATTTAAATATTCACCACCAGCAGTCACTTGTTCAGTCAGTCACACCTCAGACAGTCTGCGGTGGTCCATCATGGCCGTCAACGTCCCCGGTGCCGTGGTGATGGCGGCCTTCTACCTGCTGGTCCTCGGGACCGGCGTCTGGGCCTCCTTCAAGTCCAGACGGGAGCAGAAGAAGAGTGCAGCCACTGGGATGGAGATGGCCCTGCTGGGGAACCGAGGCATCGGCTGGCTGGTGGGGATCTTCACCATGACAGGTGAGCGCCGCGCTAACGCTGGGATTTCATTACCCACTGAGTAATCACAAAGTATCTGGATGAGATCGAGAAGAAAATCAAACTGCTGCAGAGAAACAGAAGGACTGCAAGGTGACACACATGTCACCTCCGGGTGCTTCCTCATATTCAACATGAAAGGAAGTTCAAAAAGACAAATTCAAAGTCAAACAGCTTGAGACACGCAGTGGAATCGAACTCTCGTCTCTCTGACTCTCTTGCAGTGTAGTCAGATATCACTCAAGGTAATGACAAGAACATTTTCAGTAGAATTTCTGTGTATTTTTCAGTTTTGAACAGACGTGACCATAAATTAATGAAGTATTTCTACAGCCAATAATATGAAAGTATTTTAGATATCTGTACTTTAATCTTTCCTTCCAATATGATAGTGAGAACAAATATCTACTTTCATGACTTTAAACTGCCTCCTACATCTACATAAGAGCCTGTGACCTTACTGGGTGGAGTTAATGCAAACTGGCTCATGTCCAGGGTGTAATCTATTACTTCTGAAAGTTTTCCACTGTTTGTTGTCAGACTTGTTGCTACATGCTTGAGAAGGTGTGAGTCCTCTCATTAAACCTTCATTTGCATAATTGTGTTTACAGCTGATGTTCGTCATGGTGTTTTTGGAACTCAGCCAACTTGTCATGTCGTGCTCCTCTGCAGCCTCATAGGAGGGTTCTAGTGCTGCAGGCTGTGTTTCCTTCTCCTCTGCATGTTGCAGATGGGCGTGTCAGGCGGCTGTGTCAGAGAGGAGAGAGCCGGCTGGGTAATTCCCTGGATTGGGTGCAGCTGCTCAAGTCGACTCTGCTCCACTCAGATCCAGTCCGTGTGTTCCCCCTCACCAAACCTACTCCTTTGGAGGAGCACCAAGCGCAGGGGTGTCAAACTCAGTTCCTCGAGGGCCGAAGCTCTGCACGTTTTCCACGTCTCCCTCCACTGAATGTCCTGATGGTGAACCCTAACCACGTTCAGCACAAAGCCAGATAACCAGCTGCTCATTGCACTCAGCTGTGTGGAAGCAGGGAGACGTGGGAAATGTGCAGGGCTGCGGCCCTCCAGGACCGGAGTTTGACACATGTGATCCAGAGAAAGGACTCAAGCCTTGTTTTATTCCCGTTTGAAGAGTAAAAGATCCTTTGTTGACGTTGAATTGGTTTCCAGGCTGTTTCCTGCACTAGAGCCTCCGTCCACCGCCCTGCAACACCAACTGGACCTGTTTCTGTCTATTGACACTTTAGAATTCAGTTCAGTTTTATACAATGGTATTTCTACAGCTCCAAGTACAACTCAGTCATTTCAACACGATCTACAAAGAAAAACCAACAATTCACATTGTATTTTCATTTATTAATTAATTTGAATGAGACAGTGCATTTTGATGAACAGACAATGCTGTAAATATACCAGGTTTAGCTCAGAGCTCATTTACATCTTCAGTCCCACAATGCAGAACCATACCACCAAACACAAATATACATAGGTACTAAAGTATGTGTGAAAAATAACGCACACTAGAAAACCCACCACATTACAATACATTTACCAGACAGTACATCATTTAAAAAAACATTACTACATCGATGGAGGCTTTCTGCTGACCGGTTGGGGTGAGGGGACAGAGGAGTAGAAAGGATAGGATGGATAGAGAAATAGATTGGAGGGATAGAGGAGAGGAAAGTCTAGGATAGGAAAGACAGAGATCGATTGGGGGGGATTCAAACCTTGATTTGGGTAGTGGGCAAGAAACAGACCCTGGTACAGGTAGGGAGCTCTAGAGAGAATGGCAGGAGGAGGAGAGGATAGAAGAGAGGAAAGGATAGGACAGATAGGTTGTTTAAGTTGGGGGAGGTAGAGAGAGGTAGCAAGAGAGGCGAGGGGGAGGTTTTTTTTTTTTTAAAACAGTCCTAACTATAAACTTTAGTAAATAGAAACGTTTGGATTCTTGTCTTAAAAGTAGATTCTGTTTCAGCCTCCCTAACTGAAACTGGGATCTGGTTCCACAAGATGGGAGCTTATGCTGAAGGCTCATTGTACTTTCAGAAAACCGAGGAACCTCCAGGGGGCAGCACTCTGAGAACCAAGTGTTCTTCTTGGGGGATACGGGACTAACAGTTCTTTAAGATATGATGAGGCCTGGTTGTTAAGTTCTTTGTAAGCTGGAAAAATTATTTAAAATGATATTCTAGATTTAACAGGGAGCCAATGCAGAGAGGTTAGTATTGGAGTGATGTGATCTCTTATGCTGGTCCTTGTCAGGACTTTCACTGCAGCATTTTGAATGAATTGAAGACTTTTTAAGCAGTTATTTGGACACCCTGATAATAAGGAGTTACAATAGTCTACTCTCCAAGTAACAAATGATGGATTTGTCTTTCAGCATCACTCTGAACCAGCATGTTTCTAATTTTGGAAATATTAACCCCCAGGTTCCTCACAGTGGTACTGGAGGTCAAAGTAATACCATCCAGTGTGACTATATCTTTAGATAATTTGTCTATCAGATGTTGTTGAGCAAATATAATCATTTCAGTTTTATCTGAGTTCAGGAGCAGGAAATTATGGCTCATCCGTGTTATGATCAATATTATCAAAAGCAGAACTGAGATCTAACAGGACCAGAGCAGAGACCAGTCCTTTGTCTGAAGCCACGAGAAGATCATTAGTAACTTTGGCCAGAGAGTCTCTAATAATAATTATAATGGATTGGTTTTATACAGCGCTTTTCTTGGCACTCAAAGACACTTTAATTTGCATTATTCATTGACTCCATACTTGATGGTGGTAAACTGTGTAGGTAGTCACAGCTGCCCTGGAGCAGACTGATGGAAGCGATGCTGTCATTTTGCACCGTTGGCCCCTCCAACCACCACCAACTATTCACTCTCTCACTGGATTAAAGAAGTTTACAAAATCATTACTGCTCAAAGTTAAAGGAATGTGAGGTTCTACACAGCTATGACTTTTTGTTAGCCTGGCTATAGTATTGAAGAGAAATCTAGGTTGTTCTGGTTTTCTTCTATTAAGGAGGAATAGTAGGCGTTTCCTGTTTTGTGAAGGGACTTTTTTATAGATTAACAAACTATTTCTCCAGGCTGTTCGAAATACTTTTAACTGAGTTAAATACCGTTTCTTCTCTAACTTTTGCACTGATTTCTTTAGAGTTCTCAGATTATCATTATACCATGGAGAGATCCTCCTCTGAGTTGTTGCTTTTATCTTCAAGGGTGCAAAAGAATCAAGTGTGGAGTGAAGTAAGGCTGCAGTTCCATCTACAACCAAGTCAACCTGAGTAGGACTGATGGTGTGGCAGCTGTTTACTGCTGCATCCACAGATGGTATTGAAGTGATTATTGGTGGGAGTACTTCCTTAAATTTGGTTACAGCATCATCTGATAGGTATCTCTTATATTTCAGTTTATTTTCAGGGGCTATAAAGCCAGTTCATGTAAATTTGAATGATATCAGGAAGTGATCTGACAACAGAGGGTTGTCAGGAAAAAACATTAATTGATCAACGTCAATAGTGTAAGTGAGAACAAGATCAAGCTTGTGATTAGTTTGGCTGTTATTTATTATCTCGGGATTCTGTGTTTTGTGATCCATCTCTCAGCCACGTGGGTCGGAGGAGCCTTGATTGTTGGCACTGTGGAGATGATGTACACACCGTCAATGGGACTGATCTGGACACTCATCTTGTTCACTGCATACAGTACGGGGTTCATTGTTGGTAAGAGTTACAGTCATATCTGCCAGGCTACTGCTCATCTGGATTTGAGAAACACTCAAAACAGAAGAGAATTGAAGAGTTCTTCAAACACACCATGATAAACAAGGAACATTTTCTGCTCAGATGTTGGTTTGTGTTTCTGCAAAGAATGCAGATTGATGGAAAGGATCAATGGCTGACAAGTTATTATGTAATTTTTTTTATCAGTGTTTGATCTCTAATCTTCAAAAACACTATATACTTTTTGTCTCCTTCTGTTGCACTTTTCTCCTCAGGTGGTTTGTTCTTTGCGAAGCCGATGAGAGACATGAAATGTGTCACCATGATGGATCCGTTTCACTTGAAATATGGAAAAATCGCTGCAGCTGGACTGAGTCTGCTTTCAGTTATGGTGGATGTGACCTGGGTACCAGCAACACTGATTGGACTCGGTAAAAATCCATTCTCCTAGAACTTGGTAGTTTTATTTTGACAGTCACCTTTATTACAATCAAACCTGGTAGTTTTATTTTGACAGTCACCTTGATAACAATCAGACTTGGTGGTCTGTCCACTAGAATGTTCTCCCAGTGTTAATGTTTAGAGCTCATTGTTCTCTGCAACTAGTGGCCCACCATGAAAACTACATCATTTCTGTCTCACGTTTCTGCCGTTTCCATGGAAACAAACAGTGTTTTTAGATTGTTGCTGTGTAAACGTGAAACCTTTCTGAAACCAAAACACTGAGTTTTCACTTGAAACGTGGTGGTGTAAACGAGGCTTTATCCCGGCGTTACTGTGATGCTCATTGGCTGCTGTGCTGTGGACCAATCCTGACGGTGTCTGACAGGAGGAACCATGAGTGTGGTCCTGGATGTGTCCTTCTCCGTCTGCATCTGGATCTCTGCTGCCGTGGCCGTGGTCTACACCCTGCTGGGAGGCCTCTACTCCGTGGCCTACACTGATGTCATACAGCTCGTCCTCATCTTCATCAGCTTGGTAAAGGCTGCTGGAGTGTGTGTGTGTGTGTGTGTGTGTGTGTGTGTGTGTGTGTGTGTGTGTGTGTGTGTGTGTGTGTGTGTGTGTGTGTGTGTGTGTGTGTGTGTGTGTGTGTGTGTGTGTGTGTGTGTGTGTGTGGTGTCACTACAGCACCCACTAGTGGCCAAACATATAAACTACATCTTGTTCAGTGTTTCTGCTATTTTTATAGGAAGGGCCATCGTTTTCTAAACGATGGCCTTTCAAAAAGGTTTTTTCAAAGTGGTTGAGAATTTTATTTTGAAAGGCCCTCACCTAGCTATCCACGTAATATCCATTTGGAAGGTTTTACTAAATGAGGACTATTAATTTGAAGGACTTTGGAGCTTTTATTTAGAAACCAAGCACATGCAGGTTAACTGGCCAAAGTTGAATTGAGATCTCGTTGCTCAATACTGTAAATTGCAGAACAATGTTCTCCCAAGGTGCAGTTACAGTGACATCATCGAGATGGAGGGAGAGTGGTGAAGAGGTCAAATATGGCTTTACTTAGGCAGAAGAGGAAGAAGAGGAGGAAGGAAAGAGAGAAACGACAAATAATCCAAGATCCCTGCCCCCTGGCAAGGCTGGTGGAAGGGTTAGGGTTAGGGTTAGGGTTAGACAAGACTATTAGACTATTAGACTATTAGACTATTAGACTATTAGACTGTCAGGTAGATTAGTCAAACCCCGCCCATTTACCCATAGTTCCTTTGGGTGAGAGGCCTGGATCCTAGCAACCACCACAGTGGAAGGGTTAGGGTTAGGTTTAGGGTTAGGGTTAACCCAAACCCAAACCCTGACACCTAAAGTATATTTCTATATAATCTGATCCGGTTCAAGGAGGGTTAGAAAGAAAACCTCCCAGGCTCTGTGTATTTATTGTTCCTTGTCTTTTTCCTACAGGTTGTCTGTGTTCCCTTCGTCATGATGAACCCTCACACCGTGAACATCAGCCAGACTCTGCTGAACAACTCTTTACACTCTCCATGGATCGGCACACCAGACGTTAGAAAGACATGGTTACTGATTGATGAGTTCTGCTCCTTGGTAAGATCAGGCAACAACATCAAGTAATATATCTCCTACAATCCCACTGCACTAGGACAGCTCATGTCATTTGTGTTTCTGATACTTCAAAACTAAATTCAGGGAAGAAAATCTGCAGATTTAATTTTTAATTTACTGCATTTTGTTTTGAAGGCACTGGGCTGTCTGGGATATCAGGCCATCCACCAGAGAATCTTGTCGTCTTCTTCTAATGCGACGGCCAAGCTCACATGCTTTGTTGCTGCTTTCATCTTTCTTGTATTTATGATTCCTCTCGTACTGCTCGGGGCGGCCGTGTCGTCTACAGGTAATCAACAGCTTTACCTACTGCAGTCAATTGTGAAAAATGGTGTCTGTGTTATGGTCAATTCAATTCTAATGTCATTTTGAAAAAGTGTCCCTCTGGAGGCTCCCGCTGAGGCAGAGGATCAAAGTGTTTCCTGGTTTCTTTAAAGGGCTGTGAGATTGAGCCTGGTCCAATAGATCAGTCAGTCGTCTGATGGCATGGGACCACCTTCGATAGTTCCGATTCAGAGACAAGGTTCTAGGTGGAGCGGCATTGAGAAAATAAGGAGGGACAGAGTGTCCATCTGCATAAACATCCTGGAGGATGTAAATAAACCAGTCTACCGGCTGTCTGGGAGAGTTAACATTTTGATAATTGTTTTCAGGCTGAGCAGTTTCTTTTGGCCTTGAGTCCTCAGTCTCTCTGCAGTGAATCCATTATATCTGAATGTCATGGCCCTTATAGCTTCCAGCCCAATTGTCTACTTCTTCAAGTTGGACTCCATCCAGTGGAGATGTTCAACAGTCACACCCTGCTTAATTTTGAGTTCATTTATCATGAGTCTGAGCGTAAGAGCTCTGCACAGTCCATCAGTGATGGCTGGCAGCCTTCCCAGAACAGCTGCCAGTGTCATGCTGAACTTTGCCATAGATCAGGAAACTGCCGGCTCCAATCAGCAGTATACTTGTTATTATAAGTCCAATTATGTAGACGTCGTCCACATCCTCGCTGGAAAGGATGGAGAGACACACGATTCACCAACTGCTTCAGGAGTCCAACATGTATCCAGCAGCAAACGTTCTGTATGGACAGACAGGCTCTCCTCTGCCCATTCTTTTTGCCAAATAAATTTGGTCAATTGCATTGAGAGACCAAATGATCAATTCTATCATGTCGGTTTAGTTAGAGCAGTGTTTTTCAACCACTGTGCTGCGGCACACTGGTGTTCCACGAGATATAGTCAGGTGTTCCGTGGGAAATGATCCAATTTCACATTTTTTCTAAAAAAAAACATTTGTGTGCAGAGTAATCTAGTATAAATACTGTGGCGAGCGCCGCAGAAGAATTGTTCTGTGTCGAGATTCTTTTCTGCCAACTGATCACCAGAGGCTTTTTTTTTTACATGAACGCCCGCAAACGGAACTTCATAACAGGATCAGACTCCACACAACACATTTCTCACTCATGGTTGCACACCAACATCCAACAAACCAAACTAGACGAAATAATTAACCATCTGAACCGAGGAACAAAAACACAACACAAGCACAAATCAACACACACAACAACCCAACAATAACCCTCCATAACTTCCGGCAACACATAACCTGAACTCCCATCATGCCCTGCAGCGACCAAGTCCGTGATTGCTATAATACTCACAACACGTTGCCGGTGAAATCGAAACTTAACAGACATCAGTGTGGTTCATCTCCACCTCCTGCTCCCATCTTGTATCAAAGTACTGTGTCAGTGACAGTGATGGAGACGTTTTTGAAAAGGAAGAATGTGAACCAGGATCTCAGCTCTTCATCCATCAGGTCCAGGTTTCACACTGAGTGAGTAAAAATTAAAAAAAGAAATTGGGAAATACTTTTTTCTGTATTCATTTGATTCCTATTGATAAAGCATTGATGAGAATGACTTTATATTGTTAATAACTACAGAGTTTCACATTTTAACATTTTCGGGTGGTGGTGTGCCTCCAGATTTTACCAAAGAAAAAAGTGTGTCTTGGCTCAAAAAAGGTTGAAAACCACTGGGCTAGAGATGTAGGGAGATGCTCCTACTAGATTCTGACAAATACAAGACAAGAGGTAGCAAGAAGGGCAGATAAGGGAGGGAGGGAGAGAAAAGCGTCCGTCTTCATGATCAGCAGTTTCCGTCAAGCATTGATAAAGTAGCCATCTACAACTCATCAGTAATGAATTCATACACATATATAATGATGTTGTCTGCATAGAGACTCGTTTACAAATCCTTCTCTGTGCAAGTGAGTAAAGTCTCCCATGTTATGGCCCCTAATATCGATTCTGGAAGAGGTCGTCACCCTGCAGCTTCAAGGACATCTCGATCCCAACAACGTCCTCAGACATTTCAATCAGGTTTGAGGCCCTCTCACAGCACAGAGACTGTTCTGACAGAGTTTAGATAGATTGATAGAGTTTTATTGTCTAACCCAAGGGTGTCATTATTACTTAAATTCACTGAGAAGGGAACGGGCCGGCTGCAAGTTGTTCAGTTCTTGGAATTAGGTTTCCTCTGCTGTTGAGGGCTGTGACTGCAGATGGAATGAATGATTTTTTGTATATTGTTTTTCTGGCCAGTGGGACTTTGTATCTTCTGCCTGAGGGGAGGAGGGTGAAGGAGTGATGGAAGGGATGGGAGGGTTCCTCTGTGATCAGGATGGCTTCCCTGATCACAGAGTGTTCATACAGGTGGGACAGTGGAGTTTGTGCTGAGCCAGTTATTTTGCTGGCTTGGGCGGTGATGCGGGATAGTTTTATTTTCTGTTTGCTGGTGAGGAAGTTGTACCAAGATGGGATATTGAAGGTGATAATGGTTTACATGAGTGACCGGTAAACCATTATTAGAATCTTCTTACTGATGTTGAAGTGCCTTAGTTTCCTGAGAAGATGGAGGTGCTGGAGCGCTTTACTGTAAATGGTGTCGGAGTGTGTTTGGAAGGACAGGCGGGTGTCTATCTGTGTCCCAAGATACTTAAAACAGTCCACCTGTTCAACCTGTTCTCCCAGGATGATCAGGGGTTTCAAAAGCTGAGGTGTAACTGCTGCTCTGTCCCTGCCCACACAGCACGGCTCCTTTGTCTTTTGGATATTAAGATCCAGTGATTTCCCCCTGAAGGTTGTGGCCAGGTCATTGACTGCCAGTTAGTACTGGATGGGAGCCTCCATACTGTCCATGTGGGCCACCAGGGCCAAGTCATCGGCATATTTAAAAAGACTCATTCCCTCCCTGCTACAGGTGAGGTTGTTCGTGTAGGCAGATAACAGAATGGGGGATAAAGCACAGCCCTATGTTTAAAACCCGTCTACTGGATTTAAAGCCATTTAAAAGCACCTGCTGTGGTTTTGCCATGAGGAAGTCTTGTATCCATAAAATCCCAGTTGGGTGGATCTGTAGGTTCATGAGGCAGTGCAGCAGGGTGTCAGTGTTTACGATGTTAACAGCCGAGAAGAAATCCATAAATAAAATCTGAGTAAGTGGTTGTGCAGAGTCCGTGTTTTCCGCAACTGTATCTAAAAGAGTCAGGCTTGCATCTTCCACACCTCATTTTGTGCTGTAAGCAAACTGGAGAGGATCCAGTTAGTCGGACAACATGTGTGACATTAAGTCACACACCACTCTCTCCATGCATTTGCACAGGACTGATTTGAGGGCCAGAGGCCTGAAGTCTTTGGTGTCCTTAGCCCGTGCCTTTTTGGGGATGGGGATGCTTAAAGACTCCTTTCACAGGTTGAGAGCACAGCCAGAGTCCAAAAGGTGCTGGAACAGTCTGGTGATGACTGGTCCCAACTGTAGAGCACAGTCCCTCAGCCTCCTGCCCCTGAGCCTGTCAGGACCAGAAGCTTTGTGAGGGTTTACCCTCAGTAAGCTGCTTGTTCAGAAGCTGCTCATCCACAGTGATGGCTTCGTCGTCAATCTGACAGTTCAACTAAAGTGTTGTGACGTTGTTTTGGTTGAACCTACTGAAGAAGATGTTTAGACTGAAGATGTTTAGTTCTTCTGCAAATGAGGCAGGGTCTTTGCAACCAGCTGCAGTTGGTTTGGTGGCACAGCCCATCATGATATTTAGTGCCTGCCATACCTCCCTCACATTCTCACATGTCAATTTATCCTCTACTTTTTTCCTGTAGTTATTATTTGCAAGGGCAGACTGTCTCCTGAAGTCCTTCTCCAGCTCTTTCACCCTCTGCTTGTCCCCCTGAAGAAATGTTCTTTTCTTCTGGGTTATGCAGACTTTCATGTCTTTGTTGAACCATTTTTTATTGTTAGGGTAGATGGTTATTTTTTTGGTGGGAGTGACAGTGTCCTCACAGAATGAGAAATATGAGGTCATTACTTCTGTCAATTAATTCAATTTGATACATATGCGTTTGGGATATTTCCATAACTCAGATCCAGAATATTGTTCATTCTGGTGGGAGTGGTGACGTATTGTTCCTGGTCTGGCAGCTGTAATGAGACATCACAGGGATTAAAATCCCCCAGAAGAAATAGAGGCTGCGCATCAGTTTGATTTAGATTAGATTAGACTAGAAGCTTTATTGTCATTGTACATGGTACAACGAAATTGCGGTGTAGCTACAATAACACTCAGTAGACATACAGTGGAACACAGGCAGCCATTCTCACATTCAGCATCGCATTCATCTCAGCAGACACACCATATATACAGAATAACCTAAACATTGACGCTCTGTGGTAGCTGTCAGCGATCCATTCTGCCGCCGTGTTAGAATCAGGACGAGGGACAGATGCTAAGATCACAGTCAGCTGGGAGAACTCTCGGGGTAAATAATGCGGTCTGAAAGACACCGTCAACAGCTCCTAGTGCTTACAGCACTCCGTCTCTCTCACTGTAAAGTTTGTTGCCCACTTACTGTAAATGGCCATACAGAGCCTGCCCCCAATCGATTTCCTGGTTTTCCTGGTTCTCACTGAGTCCCGGTCAAAGCAAATTATGTTAAATCCATCCAGTTGCCGGTCTGTGTCTCCGGTGAGCCAGGTTTCCATGAAGCAGAAGGGGCTGGTCTGTCAGTAGTCCCGATCGAACTGTAGGAAGGTAGAAAGTTCATGTCTTGTTTTGAAGCGATCGCACATTTGACAGCACACTGGCCGGTAACAGCAGCCGGCTGCCTCTCCTCCTCAGTCTGTTTCTGATGCCTCCTCTGGACAAAGTCTGTTTCCTGGCCAGAGAGTCATTAAAAGCAGCCACAGGCCAAGCAAATGAGGTGCTGTTGTAGTTAGCTGTCCATTGAAGCAGTCCATTTTCAAAGATACCCACTCAAAACAACGAATTAAACATAATAAACACGCAGACACTCAGAGCGGTGTCAGGAGTCACTCTGGCAGAGTAGCGCCCCCTCTCTTTCCTCAGTGTGGTACACAGAACCACACTGAGGAAAGAGAGGGGGCAGAAGACTCCGGCTCCCCCAGCCTACTGATCCTGCTCCACCTATTCAGTGACGCCGTGTTCCACCAAGACTGAAAGAACGAGATTGTGGATACAAGTGTCAGGACTCGTGGTGGAGCCATTGGTCCTCCACAGTGAAAGGAGACAGCTAAAGTGGTTCAGGACAACGTCTAAGAGAACCACTGGTGTCCTCTATGTGAACCAAGGACATCCGACTCAGCCCTTCAGCCCGGTCCAAACTACCAGGAGAAATGACATCTCTTGGATGGTCTTCCAGAAGCTTGACGTCCTTCAGAAGTGTTGGGGGAAGACAGGGGTGTCTGGGCTGATTGTCTCTCCATACTGCCACTGGGACCGTATGCAGGCCAAGTTGGATAGAAGATGAATGAATTAAGCATTTTAGGTCTATCAGTCAAACTCTTTCATTCTCCTGTTTCCGTCCTTCAGACTGGAACATGACCTCCTATGGTTCTCCGTCTCCATACGACCGTGGGGAAGCAGCTCTGGTCCTGCCCATCGCCCTGCAGCACCTCACCCCGACCTTCGTCTCCATCATCGGTATCGGATGTGTGGCTGCAGCCGTCATGTCGTCAGCTGACTCTTCTTTGCTTTCTGCTGCTTCAGTTTTCACCAACAACATCTACAAGAACCTCCTGAGACCAAAGGTGAGCTGATCTAGAATCCAACTAAACTGCTTCTTCTTACTACTACAGTACCCAACTCCCCATTCAATGGTTTTACTGTATGGAGAGGAGCCAATAAGGATGATTTGACAGACTGAATGAATGAACATCTGGTATATAATTCATTGTTTTCTCCCCAGGCACCAGACAGGGAGACCATGTGGGTGATCCGTGCTGCTGTGGTTGTGGTGGGTGTGGCTGGAACATCTCTGACCAGCCTGAAAAACAGCAGTGTGCTCTTCTGGTTTCTTGGAGCCGAAGTGTCATACGTCCTCATCTTCCCTCAACTCGTCTGTGCCCTCTTTTTTAAAGTGTCCAATGCTTACGGGGCTCTTATAGGCCTTCTGGTGGGACTGGGGGTACGACTCCTCAGTGGACACAAAACTGTGGGACTGCCCGTCATCCTCCATTTCCCAGGATGCACTCTGGAGGACGGCGTCTACGTCCAGTACTCTCCGGTTAAGACCATCTCCATGGTGTCTGGTCTGGTCTCCATCTTGCTCTTCTCCTACCTGACGTCTGAGCTCTTCAATAGAAACCTGCTGTCTGAGAGGTGGGACGTGTTCAAAGTGAAACACCGGCAGCTGCCACAAACACCAGCAGGTGGCGCCACAGAGCTGAAGGAGAATGAGAAGCGGAATGGAAACCTCCCTCCTTCTGACATAACAGAACCAATGATGAGCACATGTTAACATTCCTGTCTGGTGTTTATTTACTCATGTAATGAATGAAGGGGGAAACTACAATCTAGGCTCATGAAATCCATTGCTTCATGCTCCTCGTCCATCCTTCCATCTTGTATTCTGCTTATCCAATTCAGGGTCGGGGGTTCTGGAGCCGATCCCAGCTACTGTGGGCGAGGCCAGGATCCACCCTGGACAGGTTGCTGGTCTGTCACAGTGTCACGTTCGTCAGTCCAATATACATGAAATGTGATGCAATTAGAAGAAGCTCTTTTTAAACATGGTTCCTTATTTTCAATGTTTCATTTAATTAAATCAGAGAAATTTCCAGTCAAATGGAAACAAACAGCACCAACATCCTTGTGTTTTTTTTGTTTTGTTTTGGGTTTTTTTGCCATTGAGGACTGATGCATTGTTTAGTATTATTATACTTGTTCGATGTGTTGAACTTTCTTGGTTTGGGTTTACTAAGTGGCTTAAAGGAGCCAATTAAAAATACTTTGTTATATTACTGAAGTAGTTTTCAGAAGTATCTGTACTTTACTTGAGTTTTCACATGTATTCCAACTTTCACTAATACATCAGTTAGTGATTGAAGATGAATAATTAGAGGTAGAAAAAGCTTGTTCAGTAAATAAACTGCTGTAATCCAAACATTTGACTTTTTTATGTTGCTTTAGAGAAACGGTTTACAAAGAAATAGAATATATAGCAGGCCAGCAGCTCGGGAGCATAAACCCCCCACACCCTCACATACTCACACAAGACGACACCCACACTTATATATAGAATACACACCCCCACACACACATACACCCATGCTCACATTCACCCCACCACACACACAAACACACACAGACACTTACACACACACACCCGCACACACCTATCTGCACTCGTATCTCCCTGATACCTATCTACACTGTGATCTCCCTGATACCTATCTACACTGTGATTTCCTTGATACCTGTCTACACTGTGATCTCCTTGATACCTGTCTACACTGTGATCTCCCTGATACCTGTCTACACTGTGATCTCCTTGATACCTGTCTACACTGTGATCTCCTTGATACCTATCTCCACTGTGATTTCCCTGATACCTATCTACACTGTGATCTCCTTGATACCTGTCTACACTGTGATCTCCTTGATACCTGTCTACACTGTGATCTCCCTGATACCTGTCTACACTGTGATCTCCTTGATACCTGTCTACACTGTGATCTCCTTGATACCTATCTCCACTGTGATTTCCCTGATACCTATTTACACTGTGATCTCCCTGATACCTGTCTACACAATGTGATCTCCATGCTACCTATCAACACAGTGGGATCTCCTTGATACATATCTACACACTGTGATCTCCCTGATATCTATCTACACACTGTGATCTCCCTGATACCTATCTACACTGTGATCTCCCTGATACATATCTCCACTGTGATTTCCCTGATACCTATCTACACTGTGATCTCCCTGATACCTGTCTACACTGTGATCTCCATGTTACCTATCTACACACTGGGATCTCCTTGATATCGATCTACACAATGTGATCTCCTTGATACCTGTCTACACAATGTGATCTCCATGTTACCTATCTACACACTATGATCTCACTGATGCCTATCTACACTGTGATCTCCCTGATACCTATCTCCACTGTGATCTCACTAATACCTATCTACACCGTGATCTCCCTGATACCCATCTACACTGTGATCTCCCTAATACCTATCTACACTGTGATCTCCCTGATACCTGTCTACACACTGTGATCTCCCTGATACCTATCCACACTGTGATCTCCTTGATACCTATCTACACTGTGATCTCCCTGATACCTGTCTACACTGTGATCTCCCTGATACCTGTCTACACACTGTGATCTCCTTGATACCTGGCTACACACTGTGATCTCCTTGATACCCATCTACACTGTGATCTCCCTGATACCTATCTACACTGTGATCTCCCTGATACCTGTCTACACTGTGATCTCCATGTTACCTATCTACACACTGGGATCTCCTTGATATCGATCTACACAATGTGATCTCCTTGATACCTGTCTACACAATGTGATCTCCATGTTACCTATCTACACACTATGATCTCACTGATGCCTATCTACACTGTGATCTCCCTGATACCTATCTCCACTGTGATCTCACTAATACCTATCTACACCGTGATCTCCCTGATACCCATCTACACTGTGATCTCCCTAATACCTATCTACACTGTGATCTCCCTGATACCTGTCTACACACTGTGATCTCCCTGATACCTATCCACACTGTGATCTCCTTGATACCTATCTACACTGCGATCTCCCTGATACCTGTCTACACTGTGATCTCCCTGATACCTGTCTACACACTGTGATCTCCTTAATACCTATCTACACACTGTGATCTCCCTGATACCTATCCCCACTGTGATCTCCCTGATACCTATCCACACTGTGATCTTCCTGATACCTGTCTACACACTCTGATCTCCCTGATACCTATCTACAGTATGTGATCTCCTGGATACCTATCTACAGTCTGTGATCTCCCTGATATCTGTCTACACTGTGATCTCCCTGATACCTGCCTACACTGTGATCTCCCTGATACCTATCTACACACTGTGATCTCCCTGATGCCTGTCTACACTGTGATCTCCCTGATTCCTATCTACATGCACTCTGGCAGTGTACACCAGTCCAAACATTCTGACCAAAGACCTGTGAAGACTTATCGTTATACCTGGGCCACCCCATTCCAGTCTCACAGGCACTTTGCCTGTTAGACGATCTCACAGAAATTAAAAGAGAGAAAAACGAGTCCTTCACACTCCTGGTCTCTCGAAGTGTGACGAAAAAGCCAATCCTCATGAACTAGAAATCAAAAAGTAATCTTAATATAAAGTTATTTAAAAACTGACTCCTAGACCACATCACATTGGAGAGAATGTTGCTTGTAGGAAGAATCAATTGGCACAATTTGAGTTGACATGGTCCCCAATAATTTATTTACACCATGTAGCCCTGGGGGGGGGGTAGTACCGCCTTGGGGCTCTTGGGGCCACCTGTGGCTGGGGTGTTGAGGCTTGGGTGGTTGGCGGCCCTGCGATCTAGGGGGGTGGGCATCTATCCTGGGGAGTGGCGGCCTGGCCTGGGGGGTACTGGGGAGGTTGTGTGGGGGAGGGTCTGCTCTGGTTTGGGGGTGGTCCCGCTGGGGTGGGGTGGGGGTTCTGGGAGTTGATACTACTACTACATTGTGAGATGTGATAAACTGTAGGGCCAGATGATATTGAACCAACCAAACAACAAATATGTTGTGGAAGAAACATAACTGAACCAATAAAAAGATGTATACAACATATATCTATGTATATAACATATATCTATGTATATAATATATCTATGTATACAACATATATCTATGTATATAACGGGCAGAAGGGGGCTAATCAGTGCCTGTTAGTGATCATGTCATGTAGACACCTGCACACAAAACTGTTAAATACAGAAAGTAGCAACGTGGCTCCTTGTAGCACAACAGAGCCACTATGAGCCACGTATAGTGCTAACCCCCTTTTAGCACCAGTGTTTATGAGTTCATCATGAAACCCTGATTTGACCCTTCATCAGTTACTAAGGCCACATTTAGAAATAAATACATAAAGAGCTTTTTCTACAATCATTCATTGCTACAATAAATGGAGCAGTTTTTTTCTCAGGGTTTCCAATGGGAGTTTTGGTTTGATCTCTACGACATTCCTAGAGAGATCACACCATGGCTGTGGAGGACATTGGTCATTTTAGTGACTAGAGGTGGCGCTAGAGAACACATTGTTATAGAATTAAAGGTTAATTGAATTACTGTTGTGAGGCACTGCTGGGTTTTGAACCCAGGACCTCCTGTTTACTAGACAGGCACTTTGACCAGCTAAGCCACAGCGCCTCCTGCAGGGCATTTTTAGTGCTGCTTTACCTGGTGTCAGATGTACTGCAAACACATCTTTACATTTGATCACAGTCTGAAAAAGATGGAGAAAAAAACACATTACAATTGTCATTACAGGCTGTCACTGTCACAGGGTCTAAAGTTAGATTTACTTTGTTTTACATAAAAACTGTCAGATTACAAACAACATTGAGAGTCTGTTTCTTGATCTATGATCACAATTGTGCAAATGGGACTAAACCCACATTTGCCAGAGTTGAACTGAGTTTTGGAGTTTAAAAAAATATTCCTTTGTGTTTCTGCCCAGTTTCGAACAGGGGACCTTTTGCGTGTTAAGCAAACGTGATAACCACTACACTACAGAAACTATGCGTGAGACCAATAGGGTGGTAGAATTCTGAGATCAAAGGGCTCATATTCTGCAAAATTCTCTTTCTCATGGTTTTGCAGCAGTAATATGAATCCCAAAACCTGGAATTAGAGAGGAGTGAGTTCACTACTATCAAAACATTGAACAGATTCAATGTTTTATACATTAAAAACGATATACTATATACAGTATATGTTAGCAGAGTCTACACTTAAACACAGCGTTAAACGTGACATAACACAGCACACGTCTTTTTCCTTTGTGATCACCCGGACCTCGGGCACACCATCTTTATTTTCACACGTGTGTTAAATCAGCAATCAATCTTGACATGATCAATGAGCGTTGCCATGACATCATATGTAAACAAAAACAAATCCAAACACATGAGAGCATATCCCAAAAGTTGGGACATTTGTTTCAAGTCCTCATGGGGAGACGGAACGTCGTGAGGACATGAGAAGCTCACTACACGTCCTTCAACTTCTTCTGACGCCGACGGTGAAGACATTTTTCAACAAGTGTCACGGTTTTCCAACTACAAGCAGTTGTTGGGGAGCTGCGTATCAGCTTTGTAGCCCTGTTCTCATCCAGCCTGTCACAGAGTGACAGCAGAGGAGCTCCGTCTCCACGGCAACAGACTCACCTGCACTAATCAGGCTGCCAGCAGGCAAAGCCACGCCCACTTTTCAACTGTTATTTAACTGTCAGCTTTTTAAACTGTTTGAAACTTTCAATGTTTTTTAAACTTGGAACTTTTCAAAATCTCTTTCAACTGTTTCAACTGTTTAAACTGTCTTCGTTTTTTTTTCAACTTTATTTCAAACCTTGACCTTTAAATGTTTTGAAAATATTTAGCTTTTTGAAACTTTTTCAACTTTTTCAACTCTTTGAAATTTTTTCAACTTTTTCAGCTTTTGCAACTTTTTGAAACGTTTCCAACTTTTTCAATTTTTTTCAATTTTTTTTCAACTTTCTGTTTTAAATTTTGTTTTAAACCTTGACCTTTAAACTGTTTTTAAAATTGTATGTTCTTTAAATCTTTTTAAACTGTTTCAACTTCATCTCTTCATGCTTCATCAGTCTTCATCTCTCCTCTTCATCCTTTTATTCATCTCTCTTCTTCACCCTTCTCTTCATCTCTACTCTTCACCCTCTTCTTCATCTCATCACCCTTTTTAAACTACCAGTTCTTAAAACTCTTTCTTAAACTCTCACTCCACATTTTCCAAACTTTTAACTTTTTAACAACGTTTTAAACTGTTTCAACTGTTCAACTGTTTCAAGAACATGCTTCCCTCCTGTAAACACTAGTACTGGGTATGACATCACTGGGTGTGACTTTGATCTGAGGGCTTTGGCTCAAGATGAAAGTGAGATGATCCATCTGTCTTTGACTCAAGATGAAAGTGAGACGATCCATGTGTCAACAGGATCACAGTATGATATTTCATCACATGGTCTATATAAAGGAGAGGCCAGCTTGGATCTCCACATTTGAACTGTGGAGGTGCAAGGACAAGCAAGGAGCTGCGAACCTGAGCACTGCGAGGAGGTAGAACCTGAGCACTGTGTACCATGGCCAACTCAACATTGGGTACCACGGCCAGCTCAATACTGTGTCCCGCTGTACTGGGTACCACAGTACTGGGTAACGCTGTACTGGGTGCAGCAGCCAGCTCAGTCCACCAATGTTCCACAGGTAAGTGCAGTAGAATATGAGTAAATACCTGAAAATACAACTTATGTTGAGTATGTTGGGTAGAATGTAGACCAGTAGTATGAAAGCTTAAATTAACATTTCATACCCCGTTAAAAAAATTGGATCCAAATCTGAGTGACAGTATCATCAGCCAATCAGATTTTGATCCAGCTAAAGATGGTAAAAGACAGTAGGTGGTGGGGTTTGCCTTCCAAATGCCAACATTCCCAGTTTCAGGGGTTTAGGATGTTATATTTACTGAAATCAGGAAGAAGGAGTAACAAGACACCATTCAGCTCCTCATATGCTGGAAACTGTGTTGTGGAATTTCTAAAACACTTCTGTGTTTCTGCCCAGTTTCAAACAGCTGAGGTGTTTTACAAACCTAACGTGAGAACTGAGCAGTGTTGCCAAAGTTAACTTGAAAAACTAATCTGATTATTAATTAGTGGTTACTCCTTCAAAAGTAATTTAATTACTTTGCTAATCACTTGTTTTTAAAAGTAACTAAGTTAGATTAGAAGTTACCTTTTCAGTTACTTTAAGCAGCTGCTGACAACACCCCCCCCCCCCCCCCCCCATCGTCTGAACATAAAGGTTACAACCTGTTTTGTCCCAAACTCTGCTGATCCTTGCCTCCTGCACCATGTTTGTACATATTTGACCTTTGACCTTCATTCTTTTTTGAAATGTTTTCTGACAATTCTTTTATATTTGAAATCTTGTTAAGACCACATTCCGGTCCTTTCCTAACCAGCCCCCTGACAGTGTCTTAGAAGAACTGCTTTCATCTGAGCCTTTGAAGAAAGGCTCCATATCAACATTTTACAACTGTAAACTGTCAGAGTGTGAAAATATCACCACTCTCGACCACACCAAGTGTTTTATGGACAAAATATCTCAACAATATCTTTTGACTCTTTATCAAATTGCATGATAATAAACTAACTCCTATTTTATTTCCTCATGAGTGGCCCTAAAACTCTTCTGCAGTAACAAGTTGGTCTGAGTTTCTTAAAAAGGTCTATTTTAAAACCTGCTAGTGAATTTCAGTCCACCATGTCTGTGGCAGACAGAAGAACCAGACTGGAGGTAAAACTGTGCTGAGCTGAGTGAACTCATTCTATGATCAACAGTTACCATGGCAACATGGCAAGAGCTACTTTCTGACATCACTGTGATGTCATCAGTCTCAGTATCGACTGCATGACCAGCAGAATTTCAAATGTTGAAGTCTTCAACTGAGATAAAATACTGCAGTGAGTCCTGACAGGAACCAGCAGGAACACAAAATCTCAGCTGGGAGTCGAACCCCCAACCTCGTTATGACGGCGCCACTCTGTTTCATCTTGTAGATAAAACGTTGGGTCTGAATTCCAGTTTTTCTCGATTGCTAAAACACCAAACCTGGTTCCTGCAGCACAAAAGCCCAAACCTTCTCGTCATTCCCAGAAGCACACACACATTTCCCAGAACCAAAAACACAATTCACCAGCTTATTGTTCAAGAGATCGACATCCAACTTGATGCAACTACCTTCTACTGCGACAGACAGGTGGTGCTGGACTACATTCATAATCAGTCCAAGAGTTTCCATGTGTACGTCCACAACAGGGTACCAAGAATCCACCAGACCACAGAACCAAACCAATGGAAGTATGTTCCTTCAGAACATAACCCAGCTGACCATGCTTCTAGGTTAGTCCAAGCCTCACAGCTAACCAGAACCAACTGGCTCAAAGGACCAGCATTCTTGTACAAACCACAGAAAACCAGTGAGCAACATGGGACTTTTAAACTCATCAGTCCAGATTTTGATGTAGAAATCTGATCACAAGTGACAAGTTGTGTCATGACACAAAAGGACAAGCTACTCAATCCTGAGAGGTTCACAAAATTCTCTTCATCGATGTCCTTACAAAGATCATTCTTCCAGGTAATCACCATGTGTCCACATTGCTCATCAGACACTCTCTTTTGATCTCCTTTGATCTCCATGAGGAGCCTCTCTCATCTGAATTGAATCCACAGGAGGTAATGAGACATTGATGGATTCTGCTGCTCTCTGATTATGTAACTAAACACACCTGTGAGCTACAAGCTTTAAATACTGGAGTTTCAATCACAGCAGGAGGTCATAACTCAAGGGTTTTGGTCCAGAAGTATCTGCAGATGAACTTCATCCACAACTGAAGGTTGCACTTTGTGTTCATTCAGCAAACACATGGTTCCTCATGTCAAAACTTTAATCAGTCTTTCATTCCAGAGCTGAGACAACTGAACTCCACAGATTTACTGCTGAGCAGTCAGTTCTATGTTCAGTTTGGGAATTAAACCCAAGACCTCAGTGTTCTGAGATGAGAATTCCATGAATAGGTCAGACTTGCATGAGGAGAATGAAGCTCATATAAATGAATCATGACACTCAAGATCTCATGGTCTTGATCAGGGGTGTCAAACTCAGATCCTGGAGGCCCGAGGCCCTGCACGTTTTCCACGTCTCCCTCCCCTGAATGTCCTGATGGTTCATCACCACATTCAGCACAAAGCCAGATAAGGAGCTGCTCATTGCAATCAGCTGTGTGGAAGCAGGGAGACATGCAAATCATGTAGGGCTGCAGCCCTCGAGGACCGGAGTTTGACACGTGCTCTAGATCCACAGTGGGGGCCTCTCCACTGGAAGACTCATAAGAGAGAGGTTCAAATGTCAATTCTACCATTTTGTCCTTGAGGACATCACTGTCTGAAAGTAAAGCCCGACGTGGGGCTTGAACCCACAACCCTGAGATTAAGAGTCTCATGCTCTACCGACTGAGCTAGCCAGGCACCCTTTTCTATACTTCTGGAAGGTTCACTGTAATTGTGGAGAATGTTCTGCTGCAGGAACATCCTCCATCATGAGTCATGGAGAACGTTCTGCTGCAGCAACGTCCTAAGTAAGAAAGTAAAATAATTCAGTTGATAGTGATGTTTTGTTTACAGGTTTGCTGGATGTTTGTCTGGAGAAATGTTTCATATCACAACAATCAAGAGACACTAAATCACTATTAATCTACTTTCTGCTAGAGACATAAAGTTTGGGGAAGGTGGGGATTGATCCCTGTATCTCATGCATGCTAAGCATGCGCTCTACCTCTGAGCTACATCCATTGACTTTTCACTTTCTGTTCTCGTTGTGAGTTCAAGTCCCACATTGGGCAGAGCTCTCTATTGAGACAGTGGTGTCCTTGAGGACAGAATGGTGGACTTGATATCTGAACCTCACAGTTGAGAAGTCACCAGTGTGGATCTAGAGTAGCCATCATATCGACCCTCATGGGCCCTGAGGTCCTCGGCAGTAGTGACTCCAGGTCTCGTGTAGCCGAGGACGTTCTGGGTTCTCTAGTTCCTCTCATCTCACACCTTCGCCCTGATGTTGTTGTTTGGTCGTCCAAGAATTTTCTCTCCAAGCCAACACTGTCAACAAGTCCAAAACCACACTGGAAACAAATGGTGCTCCAGTAAATGGTTGGGGATCAATTCAAGTAGACTTTCATGTCCCTCATACACCTAAACCAGGACCTCAGTGGGAAACAAGATCCTACAAGGAAAGTTGATTTGGGAAGAAGCAGTCATGCACTAAGCAGAGTGGCGCAGTGGAAGCGTGCTGGGCCCAGAACCCAGAAGTCGATGGATCAAAACCATCCTCTGCTAGTGACAGTTCAGGTTTTCAGGCTCTGACTTCAGATCACAAGTGTGTGAAGTCAGCAGGGATTTTCTCTTCCCAGTAAGAAAACAAGGCCTGTAAGAAAGTGTAAGTCCAGTGAAATAGCAAGTATAGAGCCTTACCTTACTGTCAGCCTCGTTGACTTGTTGTCTCCTCTGGCCTCAGCTGCACCTCGACACCCTGTCCATGAAAATCACCAACAGAAGGCTGACAAGTTGAAGCTCACATTGTGTTGAACTTGTGTCTATTTTTCAGCAGCTGTTGCTTGATTGTCCTTCTCTCCTCCGAACAATGAATCCAAGTGCTATTGTTTCTTTTAAAATGAGGCTTTCTGCAAGATCAGCTGTTCTTGTGATGATGTCATGGTTCTGAAAGAGTTCTGGTCCTGCTCCTGTTTCCATAGCAACTGTGGATGTAGCTTCAAATAGTTTCCACAATGTGAGCAAGTCACAGTCAACCGTGGTCCTGAAGGTCTTCAGTGGAGGATTTTACACTCGTCCTTCATCACTACAGAACAAGTAGCCTGACCAGCTCAGTCACTAGAGCATGAGACTCTAATACTTTCACACAACTTTCACACTTTGAAGCATCAGAATATGAAATATGATCATAGATCAAGAAACAGACTCTCAATGTTGTTTGTAATCTGACAGTTTTTATGTAAAACAAAGTAAATCTAACTTTAGACCCTGTGACAGTGACAGCCTGTAATGAAAATTCTAATGTGTTTTTTTCTCCATCTTTTTCAGACTGTTATCAAATGTAAAGATGTGTTTGCAGTACATCTGACACCAGGTAAAGCAGCACTAAAAATGCACTGCAGGAGGCGCTGTGGCTTAGCTGGTCAAAGTGCCTGTCTAGTAAACAGGAGATCCTGTTAGATTACTCGTTACTGAAAAAAGCAGTCATATGAAGGAAGCACTTTACTAATTAACACGTTACCAGCATCACTGCACTATAATGAGGATGATGAAGATGATGACTAATATGAGGATGTGTATAATGACGAGTAGTGTGAACATGAGAATGGAGAAGACAATGAGTATGAGGACAGTCGTCCCCTTGTTTTCACCGTGACTTTGAATTTGCTGAAATCAACACCCATTTTTAGGCTTTGGCTCAAAACGTAGAACTCTCCTCAGCTGAGTTTAAAAAAATAATGCAACGTCTATTTCAGTATTTACTGATTGGTTTGTTGGAGTTTTTAGAACTGCTAGAGTAGCTAGCAAACTTTTTAATCACTTTATAGTGTAATGTGTATCTGGTTACGTTCTATGCATACATTAACGTTCCATTTTGCTTTTTTGTATTTAAAAAAAGTGTTTTTTATCTCATTCGCTAAACTTCAAGTTTATTTCATGCTTACATTTTAATCAACTTTTGTGGCGTAATTCACATCTCGAGGGTTGGTCTCTTTGACTATATATATATATATATATATATATCTTTTTTGGGATTATTTTATCAAACTGTTTCAGACCACATACTATTGAAGGTTTTTGGGTGAAGTTTAATTGTATGTGTGTTCAAGAGTACATTTTTTGTAATGTGCTGGAAACCAGTTATGGAGCATTTTGTTTGTCATTTCCTAAAACCTATTGATGAATTGAATCAATATATTTAATATTATGCAAAATCGACAAGTGACAAATGTTTTGAAGGTGTTGATCTTTTAAGAAAAGCTCGACTGATTTGGAGATTTTGCA